>NC_077233.1:66259287-66559287 GCF_027887165.1 Monodelphis domestica
GTTTCTACATGTAATTGAAAAAATTAAAAATAAAAGAGAAATCAATATATTAAAAGAGTAAAATTACCATTTAAATGCTTACAAAAGTTAAAAGGGGGAGAATAGTCTTGTCCTTTGAAAGTACCAAGAAAACAAAAAACTTAAAAAGTAATAGAAACAACTTTTTAGAGGTATAAAGACCACTTCTTGTAAATTATCCTTCGGGTTAAGCTACAGAGTTGACATGGGAGTCTACTGTCAATTTCTTTAGAAATTACTATACTTGTTGGAATTCTGTACCAAAAAAGGTTTGATTAAGAACCCAAATAGTTTAATTAATAAAAACAAATAATGAGAAAATTTTTCAAGAAACAGAGAAAAAGCTAGTTCATTGTGCTAAAAAGAAGCTCAGATTCAGGATTCAAATATGGGTATATCCCTGCTACCTTTGGTAAGATTACAAAGCAAACAGCATATAGGATGTGCAGTGAAAGCAAGTACTTTCAAAGACTGCTGAATGCAGAATAACTTTAGGTGCATGTCCTGGATGCAGACTGAGATTGTAATACAAACATCCCTCTCCTTGCTCCTCTGGAGGCTTATCATTTTATATCTTTGTTAATTTCTTTTATTTGTATCAAGCTTAATTTTTTGAAATGTAGCCAGATTGCTCAATATTTAGAAATGTACCATAAAATGAGAAACACTGAATGGGTTGCATGCTGGCAAACCTGTAGGTTTGAAAAGATTTATGAAGAAAATGATGCAGAAAATGCTGATAATCAGAAAAGGATTACTGATAAGTTAAATGTGGCACAAATTTAGGGTTAGGGTTTCAGATGAGTTTGGTTTCTGTATGCTCTTGACACTATGCAAGAACACCAAGTTCCAAAAAATGTAACTTTGCAACAATATAAATTTGTCTATTTTTCTGTTCAAGCTTTTGTAGCTTCACAAACTAGAAAAAACTAAGTAGATTCCTTAAGTTTAGCAGCTTGTATACACAATTATAACAAAGTTTAATATTTAAGAATTCAAGAATTTACAACTTTGTAAATGTACACAAACAAAAATCCTACAATTTTATGAGCAAATCAAGTCATACATAATGTTTTTAATGCAAACAGGAAAAAAATTGTGTATTTTGATTCTCCTTAGCTTTATGAGAGGAAGAATTGAGATAAAGAAAAATTTGTTTGGTTATAAAAATTGAGTATTTTACATCTTGAAGTGGTCCTTGCTTGTATACAAAACTCTTTCAAATAAAAAAAATTGTGCTAATCTTCCAATTAAAGATATTTTCCCAACTCTAAAAATATATTTTTTTCAATTTAAAAAATATTACTGTTCAAGTATGTAGACGTTACCTTCATAGAATCACTCTCCGAGCTGGAACCGTGGGAGTCATTTAGTACAAACCATACTTGGACATGGATTTCCTCTAATACAGATATGGAAAGTGGTCATCTAGTCTTAGTATGAATAACTGAGTTAGAACTTTTTTTTTTTAAATCTCCACTCTAAATTTGCTTCTTTGCAATTTCTACCTACTATTCCTAATTCTGCTGAAACTAAAGAGGCAAGACTAGTCCCCTTTCCATGTAGAGTTCTTCAAATCCTTGGACAAAAACTAGTTTTCCTCTAGTCTTTTCAGTTGGCTAAAATAGATCCTAATATATCACCAACTCACCATTCTGTCTGCCCTCTTCTGAAGGCTTTCCAGTCCTTTCTAAAATGTGGTGTCCATGACTGAACCCAATACACCAGATCAGGTGAATACAGCCTTCATTCAATGTAAGTAGTGGAAAGTATGCTCTTGGTATGATTATACCTGTAAAATTAGCATTTTAATAAAATTCATCTCTGTAAAATGGAATATACAGTAACAATATTTAATATTTAATTTAAATGTACCCAACTTTGAAAAACTGAGCAGATACAAACCACAGCAATGAACAGTAGAATGTCTACTCCTCAGGGAAGGCAATAGATTGTATAGTTATCTCCTGAACAGGGTAAAATCACTACCCCACAACTATACAATCTACTACCTCACTCTGATAGAGCAATATAAATGGTGATCAAAATCTTTCAGGAAGATGCCAAGTATGAACCCGTTTATCTTAACATAGAGCACATACTTATAATTTTACACATTAAAAATGTTTTCGATGTAACATAATCTTTTTACTTAATAATTTCAAATGTATAGTTACAAAAAATTATGAAGAAAAGGAAATACAAACTAAAAAGTCATATTCACTGTTATCAAATTGCTTTACATGGTATCTTGGGCACTTGACCTATCTGAATCTTAGTTAATAATCATAGTTGAAATAATACAATTTTCAAATCAACAGACATATAAGAAAATGTGCAAGATATAGTTTTTACCCAAGCAGATAAGAGTTTAATTATGTCTAGTAAATGCTTTATGTGTTCATACTTATCCAAATCTGTTTATACCACAGAAAGCCTAATGACATGAGATATACTTAGGGGGGAAAACAACAAAGCCATGAATTTTCAAGGCACGAAAGTAGCAAAGTATCTCCCCCTTAGTCCAACTAGTCAACTATTTAAAAAGATCTAAAGACAAATGAAATCTGTACATTCATATATAATGTATATAATGCATATTACAATGGGTTATGATCAAGCTGTTCTATGTCACTTTGTTATTATTTTCAAATAAAAAGAATACTCCTGGAGATTTCCTCCCACTTTAAGAAAGACAGTAGATTGTATAGTTATCTCCCAGTGGTGGGTGTGACCCTAAAACTATACAACCTACTACCTCATCCCACAGTGGAGATTTGTTTTAGTTGTAGATGTTGAGAAGGAATTTCAGTTCAGGAAAAAATGCAAAACAATGGTATTCCACTTCTGATGTGATCCTGTTGTTTTCCTATATGTGACTTTAAACAAATTAAGGAAGTTAAACAAATTAGATGTTAAAGAAGTTTAAGAAATTAACTTAAAATGTAAAATGCAGAGTATTATTACTGAATAAACAAACCACCAAACATATAGACAAAACAAAAATTCCAAAAATTGTCCATGCTTTAAATTTTTTATCTTAATATTAAATTTCAACAAACCTTTCTTAACACTATTGGAACTTGGCTTGGAGGCAGGAACTCACCTGAACTTTCCCAAATTCCTTTCCAAAAAAACTTTAAAATAACATCTCAAATCAATTTCTGCAGTAGCAAAGCCTTTTCTTTTCTTGGTTGGAGTGAAACATTTTTCCAGACTAAGACAATTTATGAGGTCAGCAGGAAAACTGTCTCACCAGGGTTGTAATCACAGGTCAGCTAAGGCAACACCAGTAGCAAGCCTTGGAAATGGCTGCATCTAAGGCAGCAGCAGCTTTGGGTGCACTCATTCCAGACCCTAAGGGGGTCAGATACCTGGTTTAGGAGATTATTATAGGGTACTATTTGTTGGCATTAGGTTCAGGACCCTGCTGTGTTGCCTACATGCAGTTCTAGGCCATTTTTTCTAGGGTGAAGAGCACTAGCACTTGTAGCAGCAGGAGAACAGGGGGCCTTGGACACACTTATAAGGCAGAGATGAGTTGCTTATAGACTCTCACAAGAGAGCAGGGACCCTGGTTGCAGTTTCAAGGCAGAAAGAAACACTAGTGTTCCAGGCTTCAGGAGAGCAGGGTAACTGGTCACAGTTCCAGGGTTAAAAGGAAGAGAAGCACCTGTGGCTACAGGGGAACAAAGTCCCTTCTTGGGTAAAGACCAAAGCATAGGCTAGAAGAGCAGTAACCAAACCTCTTCTTAGATTTAACCATGCTGGAAGCACCCCAAACCTATAGATCCATAGAACTAGCTCTGAAAACAGCAGCATGAAAAACTTAAAGCTTGGGGACAGTACCTTCTCCCCAGGGGAGCAGAGCCAAACTTTAATATCAAGTTCAAAGAAATAGGTTAGGAAAAAAATGAGCAAAAAAAAAGGGGAGGGGGGCTGTTTGTACAAAAATATTTATAGCTGTGCTTTTTATGGTGGCAAAGAATTGGAAATTAAAGGGATGTCCCTTAATTGGGGAATGGCTAAATAAATTGGCATATGATGACAATGGAATACTGTAGGCTATAAGGAATGATGAACAGGATGATTTCAGAAAAAACTGATGCAGAGTGAAATAAGCAGAACCAGGAAAACATTATATAGCAACTGAAATATTGTGGAACAATCAAATGTGATAGACTTTGCTACTAAGAGAAATTCAATGATCCAGGACAATTTGGGGGGACTTATGAAAAAGAATGCTATCTACCTCCAGAGAAAGAACTGGTGGAGTAGAAATGCAGGTGAAAATTTATGATTTTATCACTTGTTTTGGGGTTTTGGTTTCCTAATTATCTGCTCTGATAACCTAGAATCAGAGAGAAAAACAGAAATTGAAACACCAATCACCTCCTGAAAGAGATTCCAAAATAAACACTCCCAGAAATATTATAGCCAAATTCTTGGGCTCACAGAACAAGGAAAACTATATTGCAAGCAGCTGGAAAGAAACAATTCAAATACCAGAGCCACAGTTAGGATTATATAAGATTTAGTGCCTTACACTTTAAAGGATCAGAGTGGTAGAATACAATATTCTGTAAGGCAAAGGAGCTAAGATTATAGCCAAGAATAACCTTCCTAGGAAAACTGAGTATAATCCTTCAGGGGGAAAAAAAGGATATTTAATGAAATAGAAGACTTTTAAACATTTCTTATGAAAAAGCCAGAGTTGACTTAGAAGATCTGATTTTCAACTATAAAACTCAAAAGAATAAAAAAGGTAAAATGAATGAGAAATCCTAAGAGATTCAATAAGGTTAACCCTATATGAGCAGAGGATACTTGTAACTCCTAAGAATTTTATCATTATTAGGATTAGAAGAATACGTAAAGAGGGCATAGGTATGTGTTGATAAAAAATGAGTAAGAGGCAAGCACTGGGAGAAGGGAGAAGAATGGGGAAATTTATCTCATACAGCAGTCAGCCAGCAACCACTGCATAAAAGAGAAATCTAAGGGAATGTAATTTTGAGAAGTCGGACAGAGGGTTGATAAACTGAGGGACACACTGATCAGATTCACACAGATGTGCAAATTCCTGTTATCTTCCTTTGTAGGGAATTCAGTGAAGGAAGATAAAGACAGCCAAGAATAGGTGGAATGTAGAATTCCTAGATAGGAATAGAAATCAGGTGTGAGGGTAGCAAGCAGTTGAAGATAAAGTACCGCTGGCATTACTGGGAGCTTAAAACTCCAAGTGCAGATGCACTGCCTGGTGGTCAGGTGAGAAGGGAATAATAGATTAAAGAAAGATCTTTAGAGAGCACAATGGAGCTCCATAGAGGGAGCTATTCTTTGGCATGCAGCCAAGTTTGCAGTGAGAGAGAAAAGCAAGAGGTAGGATCTGGTGCTGTTTCTCTCTTTTTATCAAGGTAATGAGGTAAGAGGTACATAATGCATATGTAACAGCACACAGTGGATTGCCATTGGTTTAAATGTAAATTACGACACCTTCCAGGTGTGGATTACTCTAGCCAAGGGAAGACAAAGAGAAACCTGGGTTTGCGCCAGAATGTTAAGAATGCTGAGATCAAAGGTCTCAGACCTTGACTGCCATGCTTTTCTTAATACATTTTCCATATATCAAACATATATCTCATACATATATATATATATATATATATACATATATATATATATATATATGTGTGTGTGTGGACTGTTACATCTCAAATAAGTGGCATGAAAGCAAAAGCTTTTATAGTGTAAAGGAAAATGGGGAAGATGGTAGTGGGCAATGCTAGAACTTGGCATAATCCCCAATTCTGTACTTGAAGGAACCCTCCCAATTACCTTGAAAAGTCTATTTTTTTAAAAATAGCCTATTCATTTATCCATTCCAAAAACATATAGATAATGAAAAAACAAAGCTCATCTAACTAGCTTGGTCAGCTGAATCAGTATCATATTAATAGCTTTACTGCAGTAAGAAACTTACAATAGAGATTGCTGATTAGGGACAAGAGCCTGGTCCTAGAAACTTCCTTAACTTTTAAAATAATGTTATCTGTATTCCACACTCAGCAAATGCTAAGTGTACAATTACAGAATAGAGTACTGTTATCTAATAAATGTTGAATTTGATGAAGATTTTATAATATGCATCACTACTATCAGCAGTTACCATACTATAAATTATATAAATACAAAATAGTGGTACCCACTATTGTTAATAATAATTTATTGGTTTAAGGGAGACTCTTCTGCCTTAAGTGTTAATGGCCAAAAATCATGGCAAAGCATCATTATCTTAAACAAAATGATTGGCTTTGATAAATGATGTTTAATAATAAAACCCTACTTTGCTAATTTACGGTAATCCCCAGTGATAAAGACTAGACTTTGTACTTGAGGCAGAAATTTAAAAATAATTTGTAAAAATACAAAAAAAAATTATAACCTCCATATGGAGATATTTTGAGTCTGTTAATGAAGACTTAGCAATATTTTTTTTCACAATATAATTTAGAAGGAGCACATTAATAAGTCCAAGGTAGGATTACCTTAAATTCTAAACTAATTTTCCAGAGACTGGGATGGGAACTCAAGTAAGAAAAACTAATTGATAAATTAATTACATTTACCTTAAATTAATCATTAAATATTTTAATTGGCAAGAACTTTGCTAAAACGTCTAAGGAACAACTCTAGCATCAAAAATGACTAGTTAATCAATAATTTTATATTTCTCTTAAGATCTACAATTGCCTGCTAACTTTCAATACAAATGACTCATTAAATCAGAGTTATTTCTTCAATATTACTTAACTTAAATCTCTTTAAAAGAACAATATGAATACAGTGAAGTCGAGGAACCAAAATGTTAATTTCAAAGGGGTTTATTATTAAACTATAAAAGCTCCATAGAGGGAAAGACCATATGTTTATAACTATAGAGCTGGAAGGAAAACCCATATTTTATCTAAACATTTTAACACATCCTATCTCAATTTTGCAACTCTTCTAGGCACTAAATACATACTTACTGTTTACTATAAATGAGTGGATTCAATATCTAATTGATAGTAATCCCTCCTATATTGAATGTGACCCATTTAAACCTTATGGTACAGAAAATTATATAACAAGAATATACAGATGCCTTGAAGTAAGGAATCATTTCTTCTGTTATTCCCCCCCCCCATGCTTAAAAATTAAATTTTCAAAGAGATGACATTTAACAAATATTTAATAAAGAATTCTATTATAAAAGTATAGTTTATATACTTTTCTTATTATACTGATCCATCTATGTAGTTATCACTGTAATGAGAAGCAGACTGCAAAAGCAGGGAAAAAACTTGACTTTTAGAAAGTCAAAGGAACCTGTAGAATTCAGTTATGGCTGTGTCACTAGCTGGTAAGTCAATATCTTTGTAAGCCATAGCACTATCCATAAAATGAGTATATTAACATTATGTGATTCATAGCTTTTTACTAGGGAAACTATAAAAAAGTTTTTGTGCACATACATCTCATCACAGTTTCAACACATGCACGGGCAGCCCTACCAATTCCTAAAAAGTATGCTAAAAATTACATACTGTGCACAAGATTACTTTTGCCACCGCTACCAAAAATAATACAAATCCTATAGCTCAAGTCTTTTTAAATATATTACTCTATAAATCTCATGAAGGAAAGACTATGGGAGGAAAAAAACCATGAACAATGGGACTCATTTCATTCACACAGGCCAATATATTGCTGTTGCCATCATCTACAGATACAACTGCTATGACTCTGTCTCCTATACTAATCTTTTCCATGACTCCCATTCTTGACCCCTTTTTTGGGTTCTGCCTTTATTCTAAATTTTAAAAATATTTACCATATTTTTTAACATACTTTTCTGCCAAAGCTCCATAAAAAAAATAAGATACAATATTATATCTTACTTGCGTCTGTTGATGACTTACTAATCGGAAATCCTGTTTTCAACATCATAATAGGCTGCTGTGGAAATAACAGTTTTGAAGCAAGGAAACAAAGTTGTGTTAAGAGTTTAAAGAACAAAAGATTTCTAACCATGCCTTATTTTAGAAACTGCCTTATTTATAAAATATTTATTAACGTACAATTTAAAATTATTAACTCTTCAATGTATGTTAAATCAATCAGAAAACTTCACAATAAAGCACTTCAATCTTTCTCATTAGTTTTACTTATCCACAAAGCTGGTAAACAACAAAGAAACTGTCACTTTAAAATGAATATGGAGGGGTGGCATTCTTTGGAAAAGCTCTAATACAAATTAAATTACTGGTGGAACACACAACTGTTCTTTAATTTCTTTCAAATCTAATTTAAAGTTAGGATACAGAATCAATACCATCTTATGCAAACTAGAGATCCATAAGTTTTTGTAAAGGCAAAAAAATTATTTCTTTCTCAAATTTCATGTCTTGGTGGTTGTATAATAAAACTTCTCTGCTTTGAAGAGTGATCATTTATATTTCAACTACAAAATTCTAAATGACATTTTGCCCATTTTATTCTGGACCCCAAAATTGATCCTCAAGAAGAGGAATATAAATTGAAGAATTCATTACATTATATTATTGCCTATTATAAAACCAGATGCAAACTTGATGAATCAAAAGATGTAAGAAAGTCCTCCTTATGGTAGGAAGAGTTCTGTATCAGGAGTGAAAAAGAATTTGGTTACAAAACCTGGTTCAACCAATAGGTGACCTTGGGCATGCCAAATGACTTTATTGGACCTGTCTTGTTTCCTCATCTGTAAAATGTAGGGGTTGGACAGGCCTTAAAGTTCCCTTTTAGTTTTAAGTCTAGGAATCTAAGATTTAAATCATAATAAATGGATAATGACATAGATGGTATAACATAATAGATCATCAGAGAGCTATCTGAAGTTATTTCTGATTTTATGAACTAGCTATGTTATCTTTTAAGTAATATTTTAGATCTAAGTTCTTTAGGAAAGGTTGGTCTTTCTAGGGATCATCTTCATAAACTGGTGTTACAGTTAAGCCATTCTATATCTGAGGTAAAGAACAAAATAAAGGACATAAGTAAAACAAAATTAACCAGAATTCTATACACTCCATCTCTAAACAAGAATATGTATTTATATTTATAAAAACACTTTTTTTCAAGATATCCTCGATTCCACAGAGAGAGATTACCTATATACAAAGGATAAAATTTAGAATGATGACCCTCAATAACAATGCAATCTCGAATAAACAAAAGAATGATGTTCACAATAGATTAAGGACAAAAGATTAGTACATTAATACCAATTTAACATTTCCAACAAAGTTAAAATTAAAAGGGTTAACCAGGAAACACCACTCCCTGAGCATTCAAGATTTTATTGTACTATTTTAAAATTCTTAGTGGAAGGGAAAAAGGTCAGGGAAAGTCTGTCTATCAACTAACTTCATTTGGATTTAATGATGTTCATGAAGGTATGTAAAAATTGTTACAGATATAAAATGAATATATTTGTTACTCATTTTTATAATTCTTTATAAAATTATGAATATCAGCACTGAAAAGTTCCTTAATTATAGGAAATTTGTAACTTGCCCTAAATGGGCAGTTGTACAAACTGTTATTTCTGAATGGTACTTCTAGTATTATAAATACATCTAATTTATATGGACAAGTTCATTAACATTTACAAATACCTTCATGAGCATTCAAAAATGTATATGTAAGGAGAAAATTCTGTGAATAACTCAAAGTATAGGTTAAATGACCATAGAGACTTAAAGCTTTTAAAGATACCTGTTAGAGACCCCAAGACTCATAGATAGATTACTAAAACAAAAGTATCAATTCCACCTATACATGGATTCACGGGAAAATTCTCCTGAGGTAGAATAGTGTATTCAAATAGTTAAACCACCGAATTATTGATCTAAGGCTTAGATACCTTGTACTCCCTTTACCTGTAAAACAGGTATGATATTAAACCTACCTCCCAGGGAGTTAAGTTTTAAAATTATCTACATGTGCTGGTTTGAAATTCTTTAGGGAAAAAAGTTAAAACAGCAACGAAAAGTACAATTTCTGATCTTTCATATCAGTTTTGTTTATTCCTATATCAGAAAACAAACAGTTCGTCATCAGATTTCCAGTTCAATTAAAATAAAATCTTTATTGGTTAAAATCTTTAACAAGAATTAAAATGCTTAAATGGAGCTCACTTTAAAAACAAACAAAAAAACCAACAACAACAAAAGTTTCTTACTTTCACTTACTCATAAATCAGAGGCACTGCTAAAGAAAATAAATTTAAATATATGTACTGGGTATTCAAGATTTCTAAGACAGGGTCCAATAATCAACTAGATGATTAATTTGATTATAACACCCAATAAATAATCAAGTATCATTAACAAGCTTTTCCGCAGGAATCAGTTTACTTCCTTTCTTTAAAATTCAAAATACCTACAAAGTTCTTTTTTAGCAACAGATTACAGACATTAATAGTCTTACCTAAAATTCCCAAAAGAAAAGGTCTTTTAACTTTTTCAATAAACCTTACACAAATGGAAATGAAGTGAGTTAGGTTAGTCTTTAACCCTTAATGTGCAAGTCTCTTCTCCAATATTATAAGCACTATTCTTTAGGTGTTCAAAGCTAATCATATCTTGGGACACAATACAGAGTACACCTGAATTGACTTGAATTGATATATCCTGATTTCAAACTTGAAATAGTATAATTATATATTCCCTAACTTTCCATAAGATTAAAGTGCTTAAAAGAACTAGGATAATACATATTTAAACACTTCTGAACTAAACCTAACTTAATATTAATAATTCAAAAAGATCATCAATATGAGTATCAATAATCATAGGAACACAGGATTTAGGCCCAAGAATCTAGAGATTTATCTATTCCAACCACTCTTCCCTCTTCCAATTTTATAGATGAAGAAACTATTAGCTTTAAAAGGCTGTAAATTGTTCAAGACCATAGAACCAACTGGAATAGTCAAGACTTGAAACCGAATCATCTGACTATATCTAGTACCTTTCAAGTCGTCCCCCCCCCAACCCCCCTTGGTAGAGTAGAAAAGTTTCAGTTATCTGTCTTTTTCCAACTTAGTTTCCAGAAAAACAATTTACTGAAACTAGCTTCATTTTTGGTAATCACAATTCATTTTCTAAATGTTGCTTGGCTATTCAGAACGTCCTCAAAAGTAATTAATTAAAAATTTATGAACTTAGAAATTGAGGCAGTACTGAATGCTTATTAGCTAGCATATCTAGTGGACACCTACAACAAAATGAAACCCAAGATTAACATGTAACTGTATTAACAAAAATAATAAAATTATTTCAACTACAGATGAAAACATGTATACAGTTGAGATATCATCTTGAATTTTTTAAGAATCCACTCTAGATCTCAGATTTTTTAGTATCTTTTTTCTAGGAAAAATATTCAACCCATAAAACATGAGGAAGGAAAGAAAAATACTTTGCAAAGGCTAACTTCACAAAAGCCGCTAATCACAGCATTTAATGGCATAATTTGAAGAGTTTGTTTCAAGACACTTTGAGAGATTATCTCATTCATAACCTCTTAATTTATATAGATGAACAAAGGGTGAAAAAGAAATCAGTGCATGATTCTGGCCCACAATTTAAATTCACAAATATAGATTACTTTTTGAAAAGCAACTAGGGAACATTAGAACTTCCACTTATTTTTGGCACAGTAATTACAGTACATAGAATATATTTCTGAAGTAAAGTACATTATAATCTACTTTATTAGTAATTTTAATAACTTGTGAAGCAAAGGAAGTGGCAAACAAGAATTCCAAACAAGGAAACTATAAAGTTATTTTAGTTCACTCTTACAATGTCAAAACAATGTAAAAAAAAAAACTAGTATATTAATGACCAAGATTTCAGGAAAGTCTAATTAATGCTGGTCATGTCATTTTGATAAGTCTCTCAATAAGAATACTATTCTTTTATGAAGCCATTATACTAAAATAAAATGGCTCATTCCAGGATGGAAAAATCTGTTAGCCTCCAAATAAAACAAATCATTCTTATAAATGTTAAATGTCTAAAACAGAGTTATCAGAACAACCCAGAGAAGGAGTTTTAAGTACTATACCTTCTTCTCCCAGGCTTTAAGATTAAATGACTAGGCCAAGACCAATCAATGGAATCCAGAACTAGAACTTAAGTCTTCTAAAATAAGATCAGAGTTCTTTCCATTACACGTTTGTCATTAATAAAAAACTTACTTCTCCAAATGTCAAAGCATGTTTTGCCAACTGAAACAGTGTTTTTAAAACTGGAAATACGAGGACTAAAAACTGTAAGTAGGAAAATGATTTTTAGAACTATTCTCCTGAACCCACAAAATGGTGAAACATCTATAAAGTACTGAATAAACAAGATATTAAATATCTGACTATGTAGCAGATATCCAGAACCAGAGCCAAGAAATCCCACTAACGCTAAGAGCAGTTATATAAATACTATTTAAAAAAAGAAAAAAAAAGGTTTGGGGAGAGGTGAGAATAAGCACGCTCTTAAAGTTAGGACTCCATGGTTCTAGTTTCAGTTACTGCCATTACTTAGTTCTATGTGACCATAGATAAAATTACTTCATTGTTCCAGGCCTCAATTACTTCATGTGTAAAATGAATTGGACTAGATTAATTCCTTAGATATCCATTCTTCATGCTTTAAAATTTCATAACAAATTTAAGATAACCAAAAGAATTTCATTAATGTTACCTCAATTTTGTGGCCAATAAATGCTACTAAACACTCGAATCTTCGGACAAATTTGTTTTAAGATAACGCATTTCCCTAAAATGGTTCACTGAAAAAATATGTCACTCCCATCAATTAAAAAGTTGTGAATTTCCTTTTTTGTCTTCTACCAATTTTCTGTCAAGCACTTGTTATTTCTAAATGATCATTATCTTATGATGCAGAACAACTTAGTTCTTGTATAATTTGGCCATAACCAATCATAAATCACTGCACATGCCAACACACTTTCAGAAAATAAAAATTCACTCCAATGCTGATAGTGACAGTACTGGGCAGTTTCAATTGTATATGGAATCATCAGCAAAATCCAAAAAAATTTCCAAGGATTTTCCCAACTTCAAACTTTAATGACTTAAATTACCAGGAATCTTCTAATTCCCTTTTTAACAGTAATTCTTAACCAAAATCTTTTCACCTATACCAATTCCTTTTTCACAGAACATATACACTAAAACCCAGGTCAACTTGTGGCATATGAATTGGAGTATTAACACAATGAGGGGGCAACTGATTTTTAAAGATTCCAAAAAATGTATTTTGGAAAAAAGTCTTTCAAATCTATTTCAGACCTGCAAGTAGATCTTGCAAACTTAATATAGCTTTAAGGGGGAAAAAAAGTATCCACAGCCATCGTGAATGCACAGTGAGTTCCTACACAAGTTCTCAATATTTGTGTTTTTAAGGAAGAGTATTAAATAAGTTTAAGAAAAGTTGTAAGAAAAAGAATCCGATCATACTTCTAAATATTCCATCAAGAACTAAACATTTACGTGCAAGTGGAATTCACAATTCTATACCTCCATTTATTCATCCATAAGATTTTTCTTTAAAAAAAGCCCCCCCCCCCAATAAAAAGTCTGCTACCTTTAAAGCATAAAGTATGTGCCCAGAGTGGGGAAATGTTAAGGGAAAAAATTTCTTCTGCCCAAGGACATAGAGGTTAACACATTATTCATACCGGAGCATCCCACAGTAAGTTTATTAGCTATCAGGAAGGGCCTTGGTTGCAAGATCTCACAGAAATGGCCCAAAATAAATAAATATTAATTTATCTAGCTTTAAAAAGCTGAAGAGGCAAACCTCTAGGGCTGGTACTTAAAGCTGTTTCCGGTGACTCAACGAAGCAAACCTGCTGCTCAAACCAGCAAGCCCCAGCCCACGAACATAATTTCTTCCTTCCTTTCCGACAGAATATCCTCCCCCTCCTCCTCCCCAAGGGCGGCTGCTGCAGCAGACCTTCAGCTTCAGCAGTAGCAGCAGCTGCTCCAGGGATTGGAGGATGCAAATAGCCCGAGAGATAAAGGAGGGTCAAAAGGAATCCAGCAGCCCCCTCGCAAACCTCCCCCGCCCCGCCACCTCCGGCC
Organism: Monodelphis domestica; assembly: GCF_027887165.1. Lineage (NCBI taxonomy): Eukaryota > Metazoa > Chordata > Mammalia > Didelphimorphia > Didelphidae > Monodelphis > Monodelphis domestica. The sequence continues at coordinate 66,273,503 of NC_077233.1, forward strand.
CACCCCTTCCCTTCAAGTTTTCCCTCCTCTCCACCCCTCCCTCGGCCTCCCTACCTTCCCTCCTTCATCCCAACCCCTAAGGCCAAGGTCTCCCCTGCCCACAAACCTGATAGCGGAAGTGACGGAAGAGCGAGCAGCCCCCGCAGCCTCTCACGCTGGGGCCATGGGCACCGTCAGCCAATGAGCACCGACCAGGAGGTGGGACTCTCAGGCACCTCAAGTTTGATTGAAGTGCGGGGAGGGGGAGGGGAAAAGGTGTCCCTCTCACACTCCCTAGCTCCACATTCCCCTCCCCCTCCCCGTCGCCAGCTCCCTCGACTGGAGTAACCTCCCAGGGCCTACTTCAAGGCCAGGCGCGGGAGGTCGCGCTCGCAAGGGCCCAGTCTCCGCTCCCCCCACACCCAGCGTGGCGGGCACCTGTCACGACAAGCGCCGCCACCGGCCTGGGCCCAGCCCGCCCCCGCTACTCCCACAGCGGCCTGGCCATCCCAGATGTGCAACTGGGGAGGAAGCGGTCTTGCCGCGGCTCCTCACCCAGCTAGGCCCCAGACCTCCACGCCTAGAGCGACTGTCGCGATCTCCCCCTCCCCCGTAGCCCGCCGCCGCCTCTTCCTCCGCCTCGGAGGGCGAAGAAAATGGCGGCCGCTCTTGCCTCACCCACCTCAGGGCTGAGGGAAGAACCGAGGCCCGGGCCCGCTGCCTGCAGTCGCCCGCCTCGGGTCCCCCAGCGCCGGCCGCTTCCCCGGAGCGCCGTACGGGGTAACCCGCGGCGGCGAGGACCCGGATGGAGTAGCGGGGGCGAGCGCCGCCGCGGCAGCCCGAGGTAAAGGCATCGCGGGAAGGAAGGAAGGGAAGGAGGGAAGGAAGGTAGGGCCCCTTGGCGGAGCTGGCAGCTCCCTGGCCGCTCATTGGAAGAAAAGAAGGGAATGACAGCTCCCCCGATCCATTCCTTCCCGCCGCGCCTACTTTCTCCCGCTCCCACTGGACTAAAGCAAAAGGAGCCCGCCCACCTCGAGGCTGAGATTCCCGACTCCCTTTGGTGAAGGGAGCGCACTGAGCCCGCCTTCTCCGAATCCCATCCTCCTTTCCCATTTGTGGAAACTGAGGAGTGACAGGCCTTGTGGCCACCCTCTCCGCCTGGCCCCCACTCCGCTCCCGCCTGCCGCAGATTGACAGGCTCGCTGTCACGTGGCCGCGGGGAAGCCGTTAGGCCCGCAGTGATGGAGGGGCTGAGGGTTGGAAAGAGGACCCCTGTTGAGAGGGCTCTCCCCGTCCAACTCTCGTCTCTTCCCAACTGTGAGAACCTGAGGCTGCCCAGCATTGGCGATAGTTTCACCTTCCTTTACGGCCGCCCCGTAAAGGAAGCAGCAGGGCTAAATATGGCCTTCAGGCTCCTTTTTTTCAGAGGAGCCAGCTGAGGCCCAGAGAGGTTCATTGATTTCCCCAAGGTCACACAGCCGAGCCAGGATTCCTGCACGAATGTCTTGACCCTCAGGGCGTTCGGTATGGCGCCCACTGCCCTCCAGTGGAGGTCTGTGGGGAATAGGGATGAGACCTGATGGCCTAGGGCAGGGGAGACCAAGGCATGATGGGAGGGCTAAAAGTGAGGGGCTGGACTCTCTGAGACTGGCCTTTGGGTGACCTTGGGCAGAGGATCTAGGACACAAAAAGAGGGCAAAGGCAGTCTGAGAGAGCCCTCAAAAAAAAAAATCCTGCCTTTAAAAAACAATGCCCCACCTACTCTAACCCTAACCCAAACCCCATCTTCCTCACACCTGACATCTAGACTCTGAAGCCTCGGGAATCCCTCCTCTTCTCTGCCCTGTTCCTTTTGGTGAGCTCAGTAATCACCTCTGCCCTAACCTCTCTCCCAAACTCTAAGTTCATATTTTCAATCACTGGACCTTCCAAAAGGTGGATTGGTTTTGGGCATCTTAGGTGAACTCATTGTCTTTCTCTTTTACCCTGCTAAGAGGGTAACACCATCCATCTTTCCAGTCACCCAGACTCAGAACCTGGGTCTCCTCCTCCATACCTCCCTTTCACCTCAGTCACCCAGCTCTGGGCAAGTGCATAGGCTTTCTTAGAATGCTTCATTGCCTTCAGAGCTCAAGTGCCACCTCTTATGTGTAGTCTTTCCTGATTGCCATCACCAGCTGGCAGTACTTTCCCCTCAAAAATTAGCTTGTACATATTTTGTATATGTACATATTATCTTTCCCTGATACATAGTAAGCTCAGGAAGGGATTGTTTCATTTTTGTTTTTGTTTCACCAGAGGATAGGACAGTGTTACATAGTAAGTACTTACTAAATGCTTGATTGTTCTGATTCTCTTTATGTTCTATAGCATCAGGTATGAGAGTTTATATTTGAGTTGTCAGCCTACAGTTATTGAAGTTTGGAATTTGATATAATCATTATTAGTCAGTCAGTATACTGGACTGTGAGCATCAGTGTGGATTGTATCTTATATAAATTTTGTGTTCTGTCTTGCAAATTGCTCTACACATAGAAGATACTCAATATTTGCTAAATTATATTGATCTGGAGCACTAGCATACTTATGAAAAAAAGCAGAAGCCACTAGTAAAGGTAGTTTCAGTTTTATTTCTGACTGTCACTGCTTATGGCTTCAGAAGTCTGTTGAAATATGACTTGGCAAGACATGGAATTTGAGGGACAAAGTAGAAACATTTGACTTCTCCCTCTTTTTTGGAAACCACAGACATAAAGTAGCTTTAAAAAATTATTACAGCCATGGTATGGACAATTGTAGTTGAAAAATAGCTGATGGAAATTAATTTCTTAAAATTGTGTTATTATTTTTTTTAATTTAAAACCCTTACCTTCCATCTTGGAATAAATTCCAAGGCAGAAGAGTGGCTAGGGGTAGGCAAGAGGGTCTAAGTGAGTTGCCAGGGTGCACAGCTAAGAAGTAGCTGAGGCCAGATTTGAAGACAGGCTCTTCTGTCTCTAGGCCTGACTCTTGGGGCCTGTTATCTTTCAGGGGAAATGATCCTTTAAACTATTGCAAGGTTAGCTCAGAGAGTAAAATTATTTAGGTCCTTCATATTACAGATCAGGAAACCTAAGATCAGAGAGAAATTATTTGCCCAAAGTCATATAACTAGTTAGTGGTAGTGCTAAGATTATCTCCCTAGTTTCCTAACTCTCAGTCTAGTGATTTGTCCAGGAGTGTCATTGTGTTTGAAGGACTTTAGGAGATAATGATAAAATCTCGCCTTCTCGAAGCCTACAATGTGTACTGTGCACACAACCTGATATAATAGAGGCTTTGTGCAGGGGGAAAGACCAATCAGACAGAAGAAATAGGGTTGTGTGGGGATCCTTCCTGAGGAAATGCCCCCAATGACAGTCCCAGTCACATCTCTCTCTGATGAACCAGAATATCTCTAGGTATAAGAACAGGTTGGAAAGAGCCAAAAGCAAGACAGCACCTCACATACTGGGCTTATTTTTAAATGGTGCTCTCAGATGAACCTCCAGCTAGTGCCCTCTTTATAGGATCAGTGTGGGACAGCCAGAAGTAACTATCAGAAAGAATAGCAGGATCTGCCTTGTACAGGGATAGGGGAATCTGGCCAGAAGTCTAAGGGAGGATGGGGTGGGAGCCCATGGAAATGTTACATGACATATCTAAGTCTAGAGGCAGTAAAACAGTAAAGTATTTGCTTTTGGTGTCCTTTCCCCTCCTCCTCTCCTTGCCCTTGCAGTGTATGTGCCCTCTTGGATTCTTTAAGATGCTTATAGTCACCCTCTGTGGTACCCCACTCAGCACGCAGACAGGCTTTGCTTGGATGAGAGTCACATTCCAGATTTTTCTTCCTTCTTCACTTATCAAGACTTAACCTTTTCTGGAGCCTGTTTCTTTCGGACCTTGTACTTATTTGGCTAATCTGATAATTCTTTAATTGGTTCAGGTAGGGGCAGCCAAGTGGCTTAGTAGGTAGCCAACCCTGGAGGCAGGAGGCCCTGGGTTCAAATCTAGCATTAAATACTCCCTTGTGACCCTAGGCAAGTCACTAGACCCCAGTTGCCTAGCCCTTATTGCTCCTCTAACTTGGAAGTAATTCTTAGGATGGATTCTAAGATAGAAGGTAAGGGTTTTAAAAAATAATTGGTGCAGGGGGCAGCTGGGTGGTTCAGTGGCTTGAGAGCCAGACATAGAGATGGGAGGTCCTAAGTTTATATGTACCCTCAGATACTTCCTACCTGTGTGACCCTGGACAAATCACTTAACCTTCATTGCCTAGCCCTTACCACTCTTCTGCCTTGGGACCCATACATAGTATTGATTCTAAGATAGAAGATAAGGATTTAAATAATAATAATAATATTAATAATTGGTGCAGGTACTCCCTCCATTGATGCTGATCACTACCCTTTCATGTCATAGTATAGTTTCTTGAGTTGTGACTGAAAATGCTAAATATCCCATGGTCAACCCTTTGTTGTATCTAAGCTGATCCACATATGACAACCATACTTTCCATCTCTGGGTCCATAGTTTTCAGCATGGTAGAACATGTCTTAGCTTGTATTACATCAGTTACCTCCACACCATGAGGAGTTAATAGTGAATAATTTTAGTGGAGGTCCTAATGAGGAACCTTTTGGGGATGGAGTGGCAAGGATTACATTTTCTATTTCTTTTATAACCTCTTCAATCCTTAGCACAGTATTGGTGAAGTATTGGCAAGCAAGCCGAGCTGGCATGGGGGGGCGGGGGGGCGGGGTAAACTGCTCCTTTCCACTCTTCCTAGCACCCAAGGACATTTTTTTGCAAGCCCCACCCCTCTATCCAGCCTTCCAAAGTGCACACTTCCTCCCTCCACTCTCTGGGGTAATGTTGGAAGAGTTCACAGGCAGCTTGAAGCTGCAGTTTGGCCACGAGAACTTGAAAACCTTCACCAATGCTGCCCTAGCATAAACCCCAAACATACTAATAGAGACTATGGTGGAAAAAGTACTAGATAGAAGTCAGAAAGCCTCAGTTCCAGTAATCTCTTAACTCTTACTATCTGTCATCTTAAGGCAAGTTCCTTTACCTCTAACAAACTTATGTTTCTTCTCTATAAGATAGTATTTATGCTACTTAGCCAAAAGAGGCTATTTAAAAGTGCTTTGTAAACTTTAAACTACTTTAGAAATATAGACTATCTTTGGTTTCCCTTTTAGGTACTTAAAAAAAAACCAAATAGAATTTAGAATTAGCAGGAAACTTGGAATTCTTCTAGTATTTTTATAGATTAAAGAAGCTGAAGCCTGGAGAAAATAAGTGTTTTCCCAAAATCACAAAAAGTAGTAAGGTAGTAAAATGCCAGCAGTGGATTCTAGATCTAGTGCTCTTTTGACTGTACTATGCTGTCATCCTATTAAGACTTCTTCTCTTGACAAGAATAAAGGAAGGAGAACTTCCTCCCTTTGTACAGAACTGTGGCAGGATTCCTAAAGGAGCCTTTTCCCAGCAGTTTCATTCAGTGAAAAGGGAGGGAATCAAAGGAAAAGAAAATGTGAGCAGGGGTCCCTCCAAGGCTTTTCTTGTTTCCTTTCCACATTACTCAGGAATTAAATGTGTTTATAGAATTTCTAACCAATGAAAACTGTTCTTAGGTCAAACCCAAGAACTGACATGCCATGGCAAGTGATCAGAGATAATGGGTCCTCTACCCTTTACTGTGCTTTTTTGTTCTGTTAGATTTCTCCTCTCATTAGCCAAGAGCTCAGCCCCCAAATTCTTCCAGATTGAAAGCATTCACATGCTGACCTGGGTCACAATCAGTCCACAAGTAAAGTGTGAAGAGATTGAAGTTTCATTTAAAAAAAAAAAAAGCTTATAAGATATATATTCCTAATAGAGCCCCTTGGTTCAAAAAGAGAAAAAAATTGCAGCTTGAATTATTTTATTTTTTTTTTCTTTTTTAATGTAGTCATGTCTTTCTGACTACATTTGCAGTGATAGAAGCAGCATTCATCTCCATGCCCTAAATATTGCTTTATACTGTTGACTCTTTTGACCCAGAATCATTTTCCTGTGTAGGGCTAACGGTAGTAGATGGACTACAGGCTGAACAAGATGGGTTTCGAGGAAGATTAGGTTCCTTTTCATTTGGTTTCCGAAATAAACCCAACACGGACTTGCAGAAAATTTCATCTGAAATATCTCCTGACAAACTGCTCTGTGTTGAACACCCTGACTGCCAGGCCTCGCACAGTTCAGCAGCATTCATCAACACCTGGTCAGTTTTAGCGAGGACAAAATCAGTAATGTTCATGCCTTTGATGAGCTCTTGAAAATAGTGCCTGATTGAAATGTTATCTTTTACTGGCACCTTTGGGAGAGAGTTGCCTTCCATAAGTCTCTCCATTTCTGTCCTGAGCTTTTTATCTTCGTGAAGGAACTGTACTGCATTCAAATGTTGTTCCAGGAGGGTTTTCATCTGTTGATATAGCTGTCTAGGGGCTTGAAGTTCCCTGGCAACAAGCTGTAATTTCTCTAACTTGGTAGAGTGTTCATTGTCTAATTTCTTTTTCAAGGTGGCAATTCTAAATTTGATACCATTTAATAGGCTACTTCCAATGGTGTCGATCATAGCTCGAGTGTCTGCTGTGCTGGTGATGAGCTCACTGATCAGTTTTTCCGTTTCCTGTTAAAATGGTATATACATTGTTTTTAGTGAGTTGCTCCCACATCTGATATCTGCCCTAGTTGGCAAGCTGCTGAGGAGTGAAATGTGCAGGTACTGAATTATACACATGTAGAATATTAGTGCTAGAAGGGACTCTTGAGATCTGTTAGTCCAATTCTGGGGAGGCAGAGGACCTGATCTCTAATCTTGAGGCTCTGTTATATTGGTGTTCTTGGTAAAGCCATTTCACTTTTTATTCATTTGTAAAATGAAGGTTAAACTAGATAGGAGATCTTAACCTTTTTCTTGTCATGGACCCCTTTGAAAGTCTGATGAAGCCTATGGACCCTTTCACAGAATAATGTTTTTAAATGCATAGACTAAATTCCATAGGATTACAAAGAAAGCCAAATGGGTAGAAATAGTTATCTAGTTTTCAAAAAACAAGTTTATAGATGCTAGGTTAAGAATCTTTAAATTAGATATTGAGAGGAAAAATGTCATAGTAGATAGACTGCTATCTGACTACAAGAAGAAGACCAGGCTTTGAATTTACTTCAGACTTTGTAACTTCTCTCAAATCAACTTTCAACCTTAGTTTCCTCATCTGTAAAATGTAAAAATGTTTAAAAAAACTAATTTATGATGTTCTTGTGAAAACCAGACCAGATGTATGTAAACTGTTTTCCAAACATTAAAGCTTTATATAAATATGAGCTATGATTTTTAAGTTCTGTTCTAGCTTTAAATCCTATGACCCCTTTAGCGTGTGTATGTGTGTGGGAGGGAAATGAGAGAAATATTGTCCTTTTTAGATTTGGGGGCAATTCAGAGTAGGTTTTGATTTGGTTTGATTCTGAACTCAACCTACACTTTCCCATTTTCACACCTTTGCTGCCATTCCCTGAAAACAAGAATTCCTCCCTCCTCCCTTACCCAGCTATAATTATTACCCATTCTTTAAGGTCAAGCTGAAATGGTATTGTCTCCATGAAGAAGGCTTCATTCCCACTCCCCTTTAACTGGAAATAATTCCCCTTTTCTCTCTGTACTCCCATAGCACTTTGTACCCACATTATTGTACTCATTTTCTCTATTTCTTTAGATGGTTGTTTCCTTCCTATCTGTCTCTCCTACTGGATTATAAACTCCATAATAACAGGGGCCAACTTTTCTTCCACATTGGATTTCTCTCTTAAAATGATAGTTTCCTATTTCAGGTTTCTTAACTTAGTTTTTAAAGCCCTCAATAACATGGTTCCCACCTACATTTCCAAACTTATTTTGTATTATTCCTCTTCATGCACTCTTCATTCTAGTGTGAATGAACTGGCCAAATTTGAAATTGTCTTAGGCTGTATATCCCTGATGCCTATAATGCTTTTTCTCATTTCTGCCTTTTAGAGTTTTTGATATTCTTTCAAAGCTCAGCCCAAGTGCCCTCTCCTAACCAAGGCCTTTCCTCATTCACTTCATCTGCTAGTGCTCCATTCTTCCTTAAATTATTTTTTAATGTGCTTATCTATTGTGCATATTATATTTCTCCAGTAGAATATACACTGTTCATTTTGTCTTGATTTCCCATTTCCAATACCTAGCACATTGCTTTGTACAGAACAGACAATAAATATTCTCTTCATTGAATAGAAGCTGCTTAATAAACATTCTAAATGAATAATATCTAAGAATGATTCCTTCTTTGTTTTCAAAGCACTGACAAGAGTTTTCCTTTAACACAGCACTCCTATTTTGCATTTTCCTTGGTAAATGGTCCTGCAGAAAGACCAAGAGGTATGTACTGAGCTTACTTTCCTCTACTACCTTCTCTTTACTATACTTTGAATTGAACTATGGGCTTGGGTCTGGAATTTATGCAGCTATTGATAAGAAACATCTATGAAATTATAGAACCCAGAACTGGAAGGAACCTCAGATCATCTACTAATATCTTCATTTTATTGATAGGGAAAATGAGACCTAGAAAAATCCAATGGCCAAACATGTAGCAAGTATTAGAGCATAGAATGGAAAGAATGCTGGATTTAAAATCCAAAGACCTGGTTCAAACCTTGGCCCTGACACTTATGGCTAAGCTATTTGAGCAGTGAGCAGTAAGCACTTTTCAAAGTGCTGGTTCCTGTGCTAGGTGCTAGCACAAAGAAAAAATGACAGTCCTTACTTTCAAGAAACTTCTATTGGAGGAAATCCATGTATATGTAAAAGTGCCTATAGAATGACTATAAGGTAATCTTGGGGGGGCGGGGTACTTTAGCAGCTGGAGAGATCAGGAAAGACCTAATAGAAGCATTGTGAATAAAACTTTGAAGAAAGAGCTAAGTATTCTAAAAGGTGGGAAGTACTTTAGTAATAGAAAAGCATGGATGGATTTGGGTGATAGCCAAGTGTGAGGAATAGGGAGGAGAGTTTGGCTGGACCTTAAAGGAAGGAAAGTGATATGTAATGAAACTAGAATGATTGGTTCTAAGTTGTAAAGAGTTTTAAAAGACAAATAAAATATTGTATTAATTTATATCTTATCCTAGAGGCAATAGGGAGCAAGTGGAGTTTATTGAGTATTATTTAAGAAAATCACTTAAAGGGAAAGACAGTCTGGGAAGGCAATTAAGAGTCCATTGCAATAATCTTAGGTGAAAGATGATATGGATGTGAATAAAGATAGTGACCCTGGGAATAGAGATAAGGGGTTAGATGTGAGAAGTCATGGAAATAGAAACAACAAGATTTGGCCACTGAGTGGTTATGTGGTTTGAAGAAAAATGAGGAATCAAGGATAACTGGAACCTAAAAGCCAGGATTTCCCATGTCTCCAGTGCACCCCACCTTAATTTCTATCGTTTAGAATTTTTATCTTCATTCAAGGCTCAGGTCAGATGCCACCTCCTAAATTAAAGGTGTTAGTGCTTTCACTTGAATTACCATAGATTATCTTTACTTCTCTATTAAATGCTATCTTCCTACAGGAGAAAAGAAGTCCTTTTAGGTTAGGGCCCATTTTGTTTTTGTCTTTCTCTTCTGTCAGCCTAGAGTAGGCCCTTAATAAATGTTGGTTCAGTTAAGGTCACCACTTCTCTGTGTCTTCTATCCTTATCTATAAAATGGAGGTTATTGGGAGAGTGGAGCCAGGACAACATGGTGTTGTGGTTGGATCATTGGCTTTAAAGTTAAAGGATTCAGGTGTGAATCAGGGCTCTGTTCTTGTTGACCTTGTCTCCATTTCTTTTTTTGTGAAATGAAGATCTTGGACTAGATTTTCTAAGATCCCTAACAACTCTAAATCCTATAATCCTTCTGTGGGGTGTGGGAAGACTTCTGGAATGATTGTGTAAAATAGTACCTGAAAAAGCTCTTCTCCAACCAGAGAAATTGCTAGAACTACAGTTTTTACCTTTCCAGTTGGAGATGAAATTCTAGGATACATCAGGCTCAACAGGTATGTATGGAAACAAGCACCTCAGGAATCAGTACAAGCATATATAGCATGTGGTTTGTTCATTTATTTGAAATAATGATTCTTCCTAAGAGCTCGGAAACATGTATTACAGAACAATATTTGGGTTGGCTCAGTGTGGGAAATTTATGAGTGCTCAGTGAACATTCAGGACTGGTGAAGCCTACATATAGAGTTTTTCCATTACTGAGACACACAGCATTTAGAACTCTTTTCTATCTCCAGTCTATCCTTCATACTGTTTCCTGAATAATAGAACTGGTTATGTCATTTCTCTAAGCAAAACCCTTCAGTGTCTTTGTAGTGCTTATTGCATCAGCGTCAGAGTCCTCCACCTAGAATTTAATATCTTCCAACTCTGACATTTCGTGTTCTAGGTCCATTCCAATGGTGACATTCTATGTCCTAAGGTCCCTTTCACTTGACACACTATGATGCCACAATTCTAATATATGTATAAAAAATATTACCATGCATATTAACTTGAATGAATCAGTTATGTTTCTTTTTTCATGTAATGAACCTTAATGCAGGTTAGGCAGTCAAAAACTTTCAGAATTAGGAGAGTTTTCACTGGACAGTCTGACATGAAGAATATCCAGCTTTCCTTATTCCCGAGTTTCAAAATATCCTCATTTTTTTGCTGGAATACAACTAAGTATACTCATAAGTCTTTGGTCCAATCAAATCACTTACATAGTTATTTAGGAGAGGCCATTTGGGTGGAGTAAAAAGAAACCTAGAGGTATAGTCAGGAATCAAATTCTGAGTGCCACAGAGCTGTAACTAGAAATTCTTGTCCCTGAGGTAAATTCATTTGAGGGGTTGAGGCCTAACAATTGGCTTTGGAGTCCAAATATCTGGGTTAGAAGCCCAGATCTGCCACATTCTAGCTATGTCATATTAGACAATTGATTTAATTCCCTATGGCTCAGTTTCCTCATCTGTCAAATGGGAGTAGTTGCCTTTCCTACTTCACAGGATTACAGGAATCAAATTAGGTATCCTGGGCACAAAGTGCTATCTAAATTGGACTTAGTTTGATGTGTAAGAGATTAAAAACTTGGACCCATAGTGTCTATTGCCAGGTGACAATCTTATTTTCCCTAGTGATTTACAACTTTAATCATTTTCTTTAGTTGTCAGTATATACCCTCTAGATTTATATTTAAAATATTTCTTAAGGGGAAAAAATACATGAATACAAGAACATCATATTGGCCTATATAGAAGCTAGGATGTAGCTGATAATGTGGATGCAAAATAATCTAACTCACAGGACAGTTAACCAATTGTTTTCAATAGCGCTTTCCACAATCCATGGTTTTCTATACATAAATATACCATATCTAAAATTTAATATGTTTCAGAGCAAACTGATGAAAATCAATTTGTATAGCATATGCTAGGTTATTCCTTCCTTGGGTTTAGCCCTCCTCCCTCTTCCATCACCTTGGTGCCCCAAGAAGAATAATTGTTTGAACTTGAACAAAACATGATCCTGCTGCATTTGAGCTTGGGGAAATGAGTCACATGAGTACCCTACCTCTGTTGCTTGAGTTGTGCTTTCAGATTTCTGAAGTACCAGCTGTATATCCTCGGCAAAGCTAACTTTCCTCGCTGAATATGCTTCTGATATTTTTGCAATCCTGTGAGGTTTATGGTCACCAAAGAGTTTGCAGATTCCACATATTGGTTCATCATCACTCAGGCACATCTGAAATTGAGAGAAAAAAAACCCCACCATCAATTCCTTGATTCAACTGTGGATTATATAGCCCATTTTCCCTTAGAAAATTATTAGTGAATGGGAAAGAGTGTGGTCCTGAGATGAGGTTTTCCTTTGTATCATATGCTATGGCAGTTACTGAATGAGAAATAGAGGGCTGCCAACACTAGTGTATTATTAAAAGGTAAGGTATTATTAAATTGTGAGGTGATGGAAAGATTACTGGTTTGGAAATTAGAAGATCAAAGTTTTAAGTCCCAGCTTTGCCACTTACCAGCTAGAGGGCTGTGGACAAGCCACCCCACTCTGTGGACCCCAGTTCCTCATATCCATTTGTGAAATGGGTATAGTCATATCTGTCTAGAATTTGTTGTGAAGAAATCTCCTGGTAAACTGGAAAAACTTGATAGAAATGTCTTGATTCAGAACACACAAAATTTAGGATAGCTACAGATGCCATTCTATAGGATGGCTATCAGAATGTGAGTTTAGCCAGACTGAACTGCTTGCCAGCTTTGGGAGGGGAGAGGGAAGAAAGGAGGGAAATAATCAGTATTATATCATTTTGGAAAATTTATGTGGTTAAAATGAAGTGTTTTTTTTTTAATTTTTAAATTAAGTTAAAATATTTCAATCTTTGGTAATGAGTGTCTAGGTTTCTGTTCATGAATAAATTTCAGGAAGGCCTTGAATTTGAGGAAAATTTACATTTCACCCAGTTTGGTTCAGACATGGGAATTTCAAAGTTTACCTCACAGTTGTTTGTAGCTCAACATTAAATTAAAACCACCTGGAATAGTCTTCCAGGACATTTCTCAGTACATCTGTTTATTCCATGTTCAAAAACCCAAATACCCAAGCCAGACGAGAGTATCTTGCCACTTTACCCCAGAATCAATAACATAGACCATTGTAGATGAGCTTGTCAATGACCACTACTTTTTAATTTTAGTCTTATAGCATTTTCTACCTTCATCTTGACTCAACCATTTATTCCCTGTTATTTTTATAAAACAAAAGGGTAGGGGGCAGCTGGGTAGCTCAGTGGATTGAGAGCCAGGCCTAGAGATGGGAGGTCCTAGGTTCAAATCTAGCCTCAGACACTTCCCAGCTGTGTGACCCTGGGCAAGTCACTTGACCCCCATTGCCTAGCCCTTACCACTCTTCTGCCTTGGAGCCAATACACAGTATTGACTCCAAGACAGAAGGTAAGGGTTTAAAAAAAAAAAAGGGTAAAATTTCCCATTATCTGTTTCTGGTTAAGCTCTTAGATCAGTGGTTGCTGTCTTAGATAGACCAAGAAGGCAGATTTACAAAGCTCTTTCCAATGTCATTAAAAAGGGTGTGGTCAAATTAATTATAATTTCAGACTGAGGAAAAGTGCTAACTTAGGAAATAACCTTTGTCTCAACAGAATTTAATAAAACTAAATTGAGACAGAATTCTGAGCTTTTCAATTTAGAAACAGAACGTGAATCTGTTAACAAAGTGGTCAAATAGCTACTTTAGTTAGGCCAGTGATGCAGAAGAGGTATAGCTCCTTTTTATAAGCAAGGAACACAGAACAACTGAAGAGGTGAGGAAAACAGAGCAATTGGTTACAGGCTTGGCAGCATGCAGTATGTGTGTGTGTGTGAGTGAGAGAGAGGGAGACAGACAGACAGACAGACAGACAGAGACAGAGAGAAAGAGAGGGAGAGAGAACAACTTGATTGGTTGGAAATTGAGACTGAGGGGCTAACAACTCCCTCCTTTCCTCCTGTAACTAAGCAATATTCATTGTTTGACTCCACCTGCAAGGTTAAAGATAGTGGACCAGACTTCTTTGGATAACAAACCAGATGTCCTTGAAGAATAGCTTGGTGGTATAAAGATACTAAACAAGACCACACCATGTCCACCTGCATTCCTCAAGGAGAACAGATTTTCTTGAGGCAAGAATAGAACAGTGATTAGCACTTAGCCAATAGGCAAAACTTAGCTCACAAGCTAAGAGACGGAGAACCTATGGCTTAAGCAATCATACAAAATGGGTCATTGATACAGAATAGGATCAATGACAGAACAGAATCAATTATTGAATGATATACAACCCATTTAATTTCTTCATATTAAAGATGAATACCCTAAAATGTGTGTGAAGATTTGAGCCTCCAACCTTTCAAATGAAAGCATTTAAAATTCAATGCTGTCCTCTTTGCCTGGAAGTTTCATGGAACACCTGAGAACTCAATCCCAAGATAAGGGTCTAAGTATTTGAGGGAGGCTTAATATGAGGAATTACTTCAGAGCAAACAGGTTCCTGAACTCTCCTTCATCTCTTTATTAGCATGAAAGATGTTGCCACAAATCTGTCCTGTTTGCTAACATTGGGCATTCTGCTCTTGTCTTAGGGAATCTCTAAATTATAATTAGTAGTATTAAATTTTTGAAGCTAGGATTTAAGTAGATGACAAATTAGAAAATAGAGTACATGAAACAAAAAACACAGAGCTAAGCAAAACTATTTTTCCTAAGAATGGAGAGACTAAATTACTGGATATATACCCCCTGGGAAGACATTACTTTTTTCCCTTTAATAAATATTTTTAGCAGCACTTTTTCTGGTAACAAAGAACTGAAAACTAAGTAGATGCCCATTGTTTGAGGAATGGATAAACAAACTGTGCTACATGAATCCAATGGAATATTATGGTATACCCAGAAACAATGAATATGATGAATACAGAGACGCATGGTTAGACTTAAATGAAAATATGCAGAATAAAATAAGCAGAGCCAAGAAAACAATATACTGGACTGCAATAATGTAAATGGAAGGAACAACAAGAACAAAATTATTGAAAGTGAATGTTGCAGAATTAGAAGAACTGTTAGAAGATAAACCTCTCCTCTCATTTGAAAAGGTTAGCCTTCCAAAGGTATGTAACAATGTATGTACTTTCAAATTTTTCTGATGTATTGATTACTTTTGCTAATTTGCTTATATTCCAGATACTATCTTCTTCCACTTTATCTTTTATTTAAAAAGATATGCTTTGTCATTTGTGAGGAGAGAAAGAATTAACTGAAGAAATCTGGGTGATGAAAAAACAAATGACATCAGTAAACTTCTATTTTTGAAAAAAAGAATGGAGAGGGGAGATCTGGTGTTTGTTAGCTTGACTTGAAGTACACGGCCCTGCAGGTTTCAATTGAAAACCCTATAGTAATCTTGATCACCATGGGCCAAGACCAGTAGTTTCCTTTTTTAGGTTGATTACTTATTGCACTGAATCATTTAATTAGCTGTGTGTACCCTTGACAATAACTCTGCTTTTCTCTAGGAGCCATGGCTAATGGGTTGGGAACTACTTTTTTTTTCATTTAAATTTTTTATTTAAATATTTTTCCATGTTTACATGATTCATTTTCTTTCCTTCCCTTCTTCCTTCCCTCCTCCTGGAGCCGACAAACAATTCCAGGGAACTATTTTTTAAAGATATTTCTGTGGGGAAAAAAATGCATTCCAAAGCCTAAGCAACCAATTTACACTTTTTTGGAAACACATAACTGATTACATAACCATGATTGGAAAAATATTACAGTTGTTTTCAGGATGGGCAAAAAGTGGTATCACTGTATTTGTGGGAATGTTTTATTTTTAATAGGTAATAAAACATATTCTTCTAAAATATACTTAATAAAATTTTGATTGTAAGACAATATTTTCCTGTCCTACCCCCAAACCTCCTAGCTCCTACCTTGGATGTGCCCTGATCCTGTCCCCCTCCCTGCCATTGTGACTGGAACAAATTAGGGTGGGTTGCTCCATTCTACAAACCATATTGGTATGGACCACTTGACCTTGTCATATCAACAAAGGATAATGGTCTTAAAAGATTAGGAGCTCCAAATTGGAGTCCTGGGTCTCTCACTAGCTAAGTGACCTTTTTACATATGTAAAATGGGTATAACTGTCCCTGCCCTGCCTATCTCATAGTATTGCTTTAAACATTGAAGACCTCTATATATGTAATTATTCTTTTTATTATGTAATAAAGGTAAAGTGGGGCACAAAGAACCTTCAATTAGGTGTTGTTAAAACTAATTGATAAAGAATTTCTGGGTTAAGTAACAACTTACTTTACTTAGACTTCCCTTTCCTTGCAAAGTTCTTGTTCTAAAGGGCCATATATTTACCATGTATAATGGGAATTGATCAATCAGTCAGTAAGACTTATTAAAGTTTACTATTTGCCAGACACTATGCTAAGTGCCAGAAAAATAAAGAAAAAGCAGAGAATTTTGTTATTTCCAAGTTATTCCAGTAGAATTGTCTTGACCTCTTGTTTCAGGGGGAAAGGATGCACCTTGTACTTGGGTCGCCAACTTAGATAGTGACTTTAAAATCAGTAATATGAATAGTTTAGTTATCTGCTTCAAAAGTAGCAGATGTGATATTTAGAAGACAAGCATTTTGCTCAATAATCCACTCTGGGATTTCTGATAGGGCTCCCACTACTGCTTTAGCTCCATTGCTACCACCCAAGTTCAGGTCCTCATTATATTTCTGATAACCTCCTCACTGGTCATCCTTTTTTCTTTTTTTCTTCTCTTGACTCAATCTACATATTACTGCCAGGCTAATTATGGGTGGCTATAGGGCATAATGTAGTACTGGATTTGAAGCGATGATTCCAGCCTCAGATACTTAAAGTCACCCTGAGTTTCTTAAACTCTGTCAGCCTTGGTTTTGTCATCTATAAAATGAGAATAATAAAAGCACCTACATCCTAGGATTGTTGTGAGGTTCAGTCTATCAACAAATAGTTATTGAGCACTTGCTATTACACACTGTGCTACATGCTAGAGGAAGGGGTAGAAAAAAAGCCACTCCCCCAACCAGTCCTTTTTTTGAGAAACTCACAGTCTAACAGGGGAGATAATGCGCAAAAATTATGTACAAACAGATATGTTATGAGACAAATTTGAGATAATCTCAGAGAAAAAAGGCAGTAGGAATGAGGAAGACTATTAAAGACTTCTTGCAGAAGACTGGATTTTAACTGAAGGAAGCCAAGACAGAGTTGAAGAGAGAAAGTTCTAGACATGAGGAACAGCCAATAAAATGCAGTACTTGGATGATGGGAGTGTCTTGTGTGAAGAACAGCAAGATCACCAGTATCACTGGATTTCAGAGAACATGCGAGTAAATAAAGTGTAAAAACACTGTAAGGTAGGAAGAGGCCAAGTTATGAAGGGCTTAAAAAGCAGGAGAATTTATATATGATTATGGAAGTAATAGAGAACCTCTGGAGCTTATTGAATGGAGGGTGTGTGTGGCACAGTGAGATCTATGCTTAAGAAAGATCAATCAGACATCTGAGTGGAAGATTGCTTGGAGTGGGGAAAGACTTGAGGTACAATGATACACCAGCAGGCTATTGCAATAGCTCAAGCATAGAGTGATGACAGCCTGCACCAGGGTGATGACTGTATCAGAGGTGAGCTTAGGAGGCAGATTAGAACTGGAAAAATCGATTTGAGAATCATCAGCATAGAATGATAATTGGTGCCAGGGAGCTGATGAGTACACCAAGAGAAATGATATAGAAGGAGAAGAGAAGTTGGCCTAGGACAGAGTCTTGGGAGACATCCATGGTTAATGGCTGTGATCTGGATAAAGATCCAACAAAGAATGAAATGAGATGATATGTGTAAATTACCATGTAAATGCTAGCTGCCACTGTTATCATTGTTATATTATTAATCTTTCACCATTTTTCATTTCATCCTTACTCTAAGATACTAATAATTTATAAGGTCCCCAGGTACTGGGATTGTGCCTTTTTCCTATCCCCAGCTCCTAGAACCACAGTGCATTGTACTGTGCTAAATATATGTGTATTGAATTGAATCCTACATCTTGTGGCCATTTATTTAGATCAGTAAAAAATACTGGTTTTAGAGGCAAAGAAACTAGGTTTGAATCCCAATAGTGACCTTGGGCAAATCACTTAATTTATCTGGACCTCAATTTCCTCATCTATAAAATAAAGGGACTGAACTAGAGGGTCTCTAAAATCTTTTTCAACTCCAAATGCTATGACCTGAAAGTTCTCTTTGTATCTGTCCAGGCCCTCCATAATTTAGTTCCACTTCGTTCAGTTCAGGTTCAAGTTTGAGCACCCACATATGTTTATCATAGGCAATGCTTTAGTCAGTGCAGAGCTAGGTATTGGGGCAATCCAGGTGTGCAGTTACCTAATTCAAAGCAGATGAAAGAGCTATAAAATTACTTTTTATTCATTCACACATTTCTAATGCTGGAGAATTCCTTTCTCTGTGGTATATAACATTATCACCAAGTCACATGTGTACAATGATGTTTCAGTTTTTAGTGGACAGTAACTGTGTGTGGGGGCCCTCAATTTTCACTCTGCTTGAGAGGTGCAAAAGTCTAGTGCTGTTCTGAATGAGAATTTCATCTCCTTAATGCTTTCCCATTCCATTTCTACCATCATATCTCATTCATATCCTCATTCTGTCTTTCCACTTGAATAGCTCCTTTGCTCTTCCACCTATCTTAAATCTTATCCTTTAAAAAACAATTTAATTTCTGCCTTCTCCATGAAGCTTTCCCCAACTACTATAGCTGTATAGATTTCTCTCTTCCTTCTTTGGACAACTTTAAAACTTTGTGTTTATCATACACCTTAGTACTGATGTAAATTATTTCTCTCTTTGGCCTCATTTATACTATGGGGAAAAGACAAAGGAAGTATTTGGCAATGGAAGTTTTCTCTGTTAACTTTTTTATTTTCCTGAAAAAGACTAGAGTTGAGTTGGTGGACCTATGGCCCACATGCTGGAGGGGGCTGCTCCCCTTCACCCCTCTCCACATGCACCTGAGGACATTTCTCACATCACCTGTCCCTCCCCTGACTGGGTTAAGGTGTGTGTGTGTGGGGGCTCATATCCTGCATGAGGGTTGCAGTTTGGGCACACAGTCTCTAAAAGGTTCACCATCACTGGACTAGAGTCCTTGAGCCATCTAAAACAAACTGACTAATTTTGTCTCTGCAACTTGAGAAGATTTAGTTGAACTTTTTATCATATACTAGTGTATATTTTAGGGAAATCAGAGGGCTCTGCTTTTTCTGTCTTGTCTATCTGTCTCTGTCTGTCTATGTCTGTTTCCTCCTCCACCCTGCTTCCTTCCTCCTTCTTTGAGACATGATCTACTTATCTCCTTCAGAGCCACCACTGATAGGTTGATCCCAGAGCCAATCGGTACAGAACCCTTGGTATCCTGGTGGTCTTTTGCTTGCAAGAGTTCATCATATTAGTACTGGGTTTGATGTGGACATCCAACTAACTTTAGACCTCCTCCAGCTCAGAACTCCCAGACTCAAATGATCCACCAACGCAGTTGTAAGGATCACAAACTTTGGTCACTATACCTAAGTCTAATTATTTGTAAATATTTCTTTCAATAATAGCAAAGCCTTTCAAGGTACATTCATTCATTTAACAAGTATTTATTGAGTCTATTATGTTAAGATCTTGTGCTTAACAGCAAACAAATTAAGAAATAAAACTTGTCTGCTTTCTTGTTTGGGAGTTAGGGTGTATATAAAAATCAGTACAACACAAGGCACTATCTAGTAAGTTAAGAAGGCTGGGGAAAGAGCTGGTGTGGAAGTCTAGACACCTAAGCTTTGGTCTCAGCACTGTCGTGTTAGCTATATAATCTTGGGCAAATTATTTCTCTCTCTGGGGTTGTTTCCTCATCTGGGAAGTAGAGATGAGTTGGAAGAATTCTAGGGCTTTGTCTTGTTTTGAAATTCTAAGCACCATATTGCTAATCCAAACAATAAACTCTATGGGATTTCCGAGGAAGGTGAGGTCATTTCTGGCTATGGTGATTAGTGAAAGAAAAAAAGCAGGTGATATTCAAACTGGGCCTTGAAGAATGGGTAAAATATACTGGTATTATTTTGTAAATTATAAAGTAGAGAATGGACAGTTAGTTTATTTGGGAAATCCAATTCTCCTTTAGTTCTTGGCAAATATCAGACCACTTTGAATGAATAAAATTACCGGTTAAAGATTTATTAGTTGGGCAGCTGAGTAAAAGGAAAACGTAAGATGATACCAGATTCATAATTTCTCCATGTTTTTCACACATTTGAGCGAGCTGGTTTTGCTCCTTGGCATGGATAGTTTCCAGTTCATCTTTAAATTTTTCCAGTATGTTTTCTGCCAAAATGTTCCTCTGCAAACCATTCGTCCCCCTTCCTCTCAAATATATGACCTAAAACAAAAAGACATCATGAGTTCATTGCTTTGCCATATCTCTTCATGAAAAATCAAAATAATATACACAAGGTAGAAAGAACACACCTGCATTCTTCATCCTGTAGAATAGGACTAAAGGCTTCAGAAAACAAATGCAATTGAAAATCTTTCTACCAAAATTATATATGATGACACTGTAGCCTATTTCCCTCAAATGATTATTTTATCAGCTACTGGGGAAGCGATGTGGCATAGGGATTGATTGCCAGCAGAGAAGTCAAAATACCTATAGAATTTGATTCCCAGTCCTACTATTTATATTTAGTATGTGACCTTGCCTTAGGCCAGTTGCCTCCCCTCAAGGGCCCCCACTTTCTCCTTTAAAATGGGGGAGTTAGACAAGATAATCTCTAAGGTCCTGTCTAGTTCTATCATTCTAAGACTTTCTGAACACTTTTTGGTGTCATGAGCAATGTGGTGTTTGCTACCTAAAAATCATTTTAAAGCTCTACATAAGGACCCTTAACTGTACTATCTACAACTGAATGAATACAACTATATTCACCTTGTCCACATGCTTTATAACTTGTAAATGTCAAAAATAGTCCTCAACCCCTGTCTATCCTGTCTGGAAAAAAGCTTTCTTCCCATTCCATTTATACAGTGACTTTTCTGAGCTGCAATCCTGTATTGACATCTGGATATCTGTCAGATAGTTAAAAAGAAGATAAAGAAATTTGCTAGAGTAGAGAGATGGAAGAACTTGATGAGGAGGCTGTGGCCAGAATTTGAGATCTAAGTAAGTGAAGTATTTTTATAACTCCAAAAGATGAATAAAGTAGAGATGAAGGTCCCTGGAGTTCAATCAATGTGCCAGGCACTATGCAAGATACTTTGAGGATGTCAAGGAACTATGAGGCCAGAATGTCAAACAGAATAACAAGATAATTGTTTTTTGTTTGGTAGAGAGAAGAAAAATTAAGAATTTATTTAAGAAATGAAGCATTTATTAAGCACAGCATTCCAGGAGATGGAGACTGGTAGTTCTATAAAGACAAGAGGGAGGCCTGTGAGTAAGCAATATAGATGTTCTCATCCCACCCCACCCCCAACCCCAACTCTGCCTTCAAGATTTTTTTGGCTGAATATTATTAATAACCTAGAATGAGCAGATTCCTTGTATTGGGTCATCTGAGAGATAGGTGTGACAGAATATAAATATTTTGGAATTTTCCATCAGGTTTTAGGGAAATGAAGATTCCACTGAAAATATACAATTAAGAGAGTCTTTTTATCTAGAACATGGGCAGCAAATCCATTTTATCTTATATTTTTTCATTTGGAAAATCAAATTTCTCACCTTCATTGCCACATACAATTTAATATCCAACCCCATCCTCAACCTCTGCAACCCTAACTCCTTATCTTCAACAATCCAGAGTGAAACTATTTTCCAAATCCCTACAAAGGAGGCAAGGAAAAAGATAGTTAGCAGACATTACCACGACTGCTCTCCTCTTTCTACAAAGGTGTGGCTGATGGAAATTACTGGTCCAGGCATGACTCAGTCCGCTCAGTCTCTTACACCCACTCTCTGTTTGGGTTAGAGAACATTATACTCTGTTGAACTACACATCTGGGTCCTTAACAAACAGCCCTCTTCACACAGTTACTTCCTCCACGTCCCCGCACCTCTGCTTTTAACGGGAATGTTCGAGTCCAAGAATTTGGTAATCTTCTTTGGTTTCCAGCAACTTTATGAATAGACCAATAGCAATTTTACTCCATCCTGAGCTCCACATTGTATTAACTATGAGTACGAAATTACCTTCAAATTCAAAATAGTCAAAAGAAAAATGATCTTACTTTCCTGCACACTGGACAGCAAAACTGCCCATTCACGTGGGTGCAATTCTGGCAGAGAAGTATCTGCTCCAGGCACTGTTTGCAGAAGTTGTGGGAACAAGAAAGGACAAGAACGGGTGGGGTGAACAGATCCAAACACACTGGACAGGAAAGTACCTTCCCCAAAGCCTCCATGACACACCTAGAAGTCAATTCTCTCTACCAAGTGGCCCTGATGATCTAGAATTCTAGAATAAGGTCTGAATGCATCTCCGTGGAGACTGGCAGCAACAATGTAATAAGCAGGTGTGTAGTGAAAGCCAAAGTTTAGAAGAGCCCAGGTGGGCATCTCAGACTTACCTGGGGAGTTAGAACTTTTCTTTTCCCTCCTAACATTCAGTTTAATGTTAGGAACTTAACTCCCATTTTTTAGGTAAATATACTTTATGTATATGTGTGTATATATACATATGTATATATATATATAAAATGCATGTATACATATATATATATATATATATATATATATAAATTCAGTTTTACTTTATTTTCAGATCCTCTCCATCCCTCCTCCCTGAGAAAGCAAGGTCATGTGTTCCCTTCCCCCTCTCCACCATCTCAGAATGTACCTTAAATTGTTCAGCTCTTTATCTGGAGGTGTGTAGCATGTTTTATCATGAGTCCTCTGGAATTGTGGCTAGTTGCTGTGATGATTGGAACTTTTCTTTCAGTTTTTTTTGTTTTTTTTTTTACAATATTGTTGTATAAATTGTGCTTATTCTGCTCACTTCATTCTGCATCAGTTGATTTGTCTTCTCAGGTTTCTCTTTCTTCGTTTCTTTCTTTTTTAATAAAAACCCTTACCTTCCGTCTTGGAGTCAGTTCTGTGTATTGGCTCCAAGGCAGAAGAGTGGTAAGGGCTAGGCAATGGGGTTCAAGTGACTTGCCCAGGGTCACACAGCTAGGAAGTGCCTGAGGCCAGATTAGAACCCAGGACCTCCCCTCTCTAGGCCTGGCTCTCAATCCACTGAGCTACCCAGCTGCCCCCTCTTTCTTTATTTCTTATAGGACAACAGCCATGTGTTCCATCACATTCAAATACTATACTTTGTTATAGACCTAGTAGAAGTACCTCTAGATCACAGGCTAAGCATAGTTTAAGTTTTTGGGGGCATAGTAGCAAATTTTTCAGTGTCTGGACCATTCCCATAGCCACTCTAGCATTTGCCATTTTTTATTTTTGCCAGCTTTGTCAATCTAATGGATGTGAGGCAGTACTTCAGAGTTGTTTAAATGTACATTACCTGAGTTATTGATGATTTAAAACATTTTTCCACATAGTTATTGATAGCTCAGATTTCTTCTTCTGAAAATTGTGTATTTAGGAGCAGCTAGGTAGCACAGTGGATAGAGCACCAGGCCTGGAGTCCAGAGGACCTGAGTTCAAATTTGGTCTCAAATACTTCCCAGCTGTGTGATCCTGGGCAAGTCACTTAACCCTCATTGCCTAGCTCTACCACTCTTCTGCCTCGGAACCAATACAAAGAATTGATTCTAAGAAGGTAAAGGTTTTTTAAAAATGCTTATTCATATTCTTTGACCATTTATCAATTTGGGAATGACTTTTATTTTTATAAATTTAACCCAGTTCCTTATATATCTTAAAAATGAGACTTTTATCAGAGAAATTTGTTGCAAAGATTTTTTTCAGTATAATATTTCTTTTTGATTAGTATTGCTTTTCTTCCTATGTTCATAGGTGAAAGGAAAAAAGGAACAAAACTTTATCGTGTATCCACTGAGAACAGTACTTTGTACAAAGTGGGTGGTTTTTGAAAAATTTATTGAATTATTAACACTTCTACTTAAAGTGATTGATAGCTCTCAAAAGACATTTAGCAAATTAGGAATCATGTGGCAGGAGGGTCAGTTGAGGAACCATGTTCATAGTCACCCTCTTAACCAGGGTTTCTTCACTTTTTTTTTTTTTGGCATGGATCCCTTTGGCAATATGGTGAAACCTATGGACCCCTTCTCAGAATAAGATTACTAAATACATAAAATTAAATACCTGGGTTTATGAAGGAAATATAACTACCAAAATGTTTTTACAAAAAAAAAATGGACAGACTCCAGATTAAGAACCTCTTTACTAAAAGAGCTAATCATACAGAAAAAGAATAAAACTTTTTCTGTTCTGTTCTAGAAGTCAGAACTAGAACAAAAGGTTAGAAATCACAAAGAGGCAGATTTTTTTGTTTGATAGAGTAAACATTTATTCAACATTTACTTTGTGCCAAGGAGAATTTTCTGAATTGTTGAAAAAATATTCTGGGTTATTTTGAAAGATGGATTTCTTGTCATTGGAGATCTTCAAGAGAAAAGCTGGAAGACTTTGTCAGGAATTCTGTAGATAGCATTCATGCTTTGGCTGTGAGTGAGACTAGATAACCTCTGATATTCCTACTTTAACATTTTTAATTTTTTTTTTAATTTGATTTTGAAACTTGTCTTTAAATCCAAACCTTTTTTTTAAGGTAGTAGCTTTTGATTTTATCCCCCCCCCCATCTTTCCCTTATTTTTCACCCTAATGTGATCAACTCTTTTTCTTACTTGTCCCATTTCTGACATTCTTTTATCATGTCTACTATTTTGCCTTTTTGTAAGCCACTCGGATATGCACAAGAAACTTCCACAAAACTTTCCCTGCCCATGCTAATTTGCACATTTAAATTAATTCTTTTTCACTACTATATTTCTCTCAAGTTTCAAGAACTTTAAAAATTACATGTCATTGAGCTTTACAGATTCCAGTGACTGACAGACTCTGACAGACTGACAGTCTCTTTCATATTGCCTGTGTACAGGAAGGTGAAGGGTTTTCAGGGGGATGTTTGTAACTTGAAGTGAGTGACAGTCTCACAGGTATCACTTGTTCATGATTAAGGAGGTAGTGAGTTTATCTCCCTTCCCTCATTGAAAGTCTTCAAACAAAGTTTGGATGACCACCTCACTTCTCAGGCATATTGTAGAGGGAAGGCTTTTTTTTTTTTTCAGGCATAGATTGAATTAGATGACCATTGAGATGCCTTCCAGCATCTGAAATTCTGTGATTCTGTGAAGATAGGAGCAAAGGATTAAGCATTTCAGAGGATTCTTAGAGATTGCTTCCTCACCCCTAAACCAGTGTATAAATGCATATGCCACAGGGCTATCTCTTGAAGATAAAAGTTAACCTTAATTAAAATCAATATAAAAATAATGATCATCTTATCCTATTGGATTTCATGGCTCTATAGAGGTTTGGCTTATTTGTATGCATTAAAGGAAGTTTGTGACCTTTTGTTTAATACTTTACCAAAGTACCATTTCACATTTCCTGATTAGAGAATTCATTTGACCCAAGGGAACTTCTCATAAGCCAATACTGCTGCTTTTTTGATACACTCCCCTGTCCTAGAACCATGATTTCATTGGAAGAATTTTATATGGACGTCAATTCAGCTAGATAACTTCTCTGTAATTTATAGTCTAAGAGTTGCTTAGAACACCACAACATTAAATGTGATTTGTTCACAGTTACACCCCAATATATGTCAGAAGCAGGACTGGAACTGAGGTCTTCCCATATCCAAAGCTGATCCTGTAAATCATTATTTCACAGTTAGGTACCCTACCCTACCTTTTTTATGTCTAAGAATACGTGGACTGTACTAGGTGGGCCCTCCAACAAGAGTAAGTCTTTTTAAAAAATTAAATCAGATGAGCTAAAAGCCTTTTAATAAAACTATAGACTAAAATCTACATTTTTGTACCTTATAATTAGCGGTTAGTAAAAATCCTTTGCCAAATAAATTCCTGAATAAAAATAAGCATGTGCTTTATTATGTGGCTGTGACAAACAAATTTCTCTTAACCTTTAAATATAGAAAGCAAACATCTGGTGAATTATTTTGTATTCTGAATGGGTGGTGGCCAAAAGAAAAATACAAGCATTAGTCAGATGCTAGGAAAAGAAATGTTTTACTTCTAATGAGTAATATTTAGAGACAGAATTGAGGGGGATGTCTGGTAGCAAAAGAACAGATCTTTTCCCCTCCTGTACACAGCATCTTAAATTCTCAGCAGCAAATTAAAAAATCCTGATATTTAATACCTAATTTAAGACCACTTAAAGATAGTTTGATTTATAATGTAACCTGCAGAATTAATTAATGTTTAGAAAAGAAAGGCTGTTGTAAAATTTTTTGTATCAAGATTTCCCAAGACTAAATCTAAATATCTGACAAGGATTGTAAAACTCAATAGGTATCCCAACTCCTTTCTCTATTGAAAGCAACAGGTGAGAAATGCACTGAGAAAAGCAGTGAAATTGTACCCCTGCATGGTGTTTCCATTCTCTTCTTGTTAATTGAAGAGCTGTGCCAGTGAACAAAGTCTTAAACCAATTCATCATTCCTAAGATACTTGATTTTAGATTGAACTTCATTTCTGATCTGTATGCCTTTTCCGCTGACAGCATTTTGATTATAATTTTAATTTGGATTCAGACTTGAGAAGGATTCAGACACCTATTATAGGTCAATCGAGAGCTATTAATTTCTGCATTTGGATTAATGTTTGCAATGCTAAAATTAGAGGAAGTACATTATGCCTCTTATCTAGAGACTTTACTCAAGAGTTTCAATTATATGGAGCATATTAATAACCACAGTGGTGTTTTTATAGAACATCCACAGGAGCATGGAAACCCATCTGTTGCTTTACTTTGTACAGTACCTTCTTGCTTTGCAATGTTTTATACCTAGAAGGCACTTAAATGTTTCAAAATTATTGAAGCCAAAAGGCCATAGCATAAGCATAAGCAGCCATAAGAGATGCCATCAAGTTCATGTTGACTTTTTTTAAGGCTGGTTCTCACTGAATCCATTGACTCCTAATTTAGACAATACCCTAATCAATTTGGTAATCTGGTTTCGATATTTAGGAGATTAGAAGTGGGTTGGGAGGGAGAAAGGAAAGAGGAAGAGGCTTGAGACAGGCACACTGTTGCAAGCAAGAAATGATATTGGCCATGAAAGAGATCAGGAGACCCTACAAAAAGTAGACCAAATTTTAAAAAATAACAGCAATGTGGGGCCATTTAGTATAGAGACAAAGAGGCACACAATCACAATAAAAAACTAATGTGCTCAATGGTGACCCTGAGGATATCAAGAAAAGGTAAAAAAAAAAGTATATATATATACTCTCATCTGTTAGAGAAAGAAGAGAAAAATATTGTTTTGATACTGGGCTTGGAAGATTCTCATCATCTTGCATAATAGAACAAACCCACTGCTATTTGCTGGTATAGGCTTTATCGAAGGGGATACAATGATAGAGAAAGTTACGGTTTGTAGATGATTCTACGCAGTCATAGCTTCTTGGCACGGTCTTCTCACTTTGGCTACTTCC
Source organism: Monodelphis domestica (assembly GCF_027887165.1). Taxonomy (NCBI): domain Eukaryota; kingdom Metazoa; phylum Chordata; class Mammalia; order Didelphimorphia; family Didelphidae; genus Monodelphis; species Monodelphis domestica. The sequence continues at coordinate 66,300,939 of NC_077233.1, forward strand.
AAATTCGGTGGATGAAATGGCCATTGTTGGAAGTCTGTTCTGTGCAGATTGAGACTGTGTTTGAGCCCATCATCCCAACCCTGGGGAGAAGGAGGGAAGGGAGGAGGAAGCACCTCGAGGCTCAGTCAGTAGGCAAAGAAGATCCAAGGAGTGTTTGTAGGCACTCCATGATCCCTACAGGCGAGGGATGCTAGGATGAGTTTTGGTCTGGGCCTGCTTCCAGAACATATACGATAGATTTTGTGGTAGGTGTTAGAAATTAATGATTTTTTAGAAAGAAAGATTTTTACAAAGAATGTGATAGATTTTTAGAAATATTTCCACTACTGAACTGGAACAACCTCTAGGAATTGATGCAGAGTGATGATGAGAGGAGCAGAACCAGGAGAACATTGTACACTGAGACTGATACACTGTGGTACAACTGAATGGAATGGACTTCTCCACTAGCAGCAATGCAGTGATCCAGGACAATTCCGAGGGACTTATGAGAAAGAATTGTGGGAGCAGAAATGCAAAAGAAAAACAGGATCAATCATGTGTTTTGATGGGGATATGATTGGGGTTTTGCAAATATGAATAATATGTAAATAGGCTTTGAACAACGATACATGTATAACTCGGGGAATTGCTTGTCAGCTCCTGGAGGGAGAAGGGGAAGAAGGGTGGGATAAAGCCATGAATAATGTAACCATGGACAAATATTCTAAATAAATAAATTATAACAAAAAAGAGAAATATTTCCACTACTAATGGTTAAAATGTTATCACTTGAAGAAGTAAGCTCCTGTTATTTGGAAAAATCTGTTTATATAGAACTTATTCAATTCAACAAACGTTTATTAAGCACTTACTATATGTAAGACACTGGTACAAATATGAAGCCAAATTAGTCCCAGGCTGCTCTCAAGGACCTTACATTTTACTGGGCAAAAAATGGGGAGGGGGAGAAATCCAATAAGTATGTAAGATAAATAAATGTAAGATAATTCAGAAGGTGGCAACATTAACAATTAGAGGAATAAGGAAAAGCTTTGATTAGAATGTGACTGTTCAGGACCTTTTATGTTTCAAGGCCTGAGCTAACTAAGCATTGAAGGAAGCCTAGGATTTAAGAGGTAAGGAGGAAGAGAGTACATGGGAGGCACAGAAAAGGGAGAAGGAACATTGTTGAGTTCAGGAAACAGCTCACAGGCCAGAGTGGCTGGAACATAGAATGTGATAAAGGGAATAAAATGAAATGGCTCAAAAGATGATGAATTTTATTGACAGTCCATGGTCTTTTTTTTTTTTTTAGCTTCGAGGTCAATAAGGAGCTCCTAAAGATTTTTGACTCTTTAAATGTTATAGGCCCAGAAATAGGAGAATGTATGTGACAGTTGGGTGACCCAAAACCACTTTATACCCAATACAAAGAAGCATAAGAGTCACACATTACAATCTGTGTCTTAAGAAAATTAATTTTGGCAGCTTTTGTGGAGGATGACTTGGAGACAGGAGAGAAAAGCAGGGAGCCTAATTAGGTAGCTATGGCATTAGTCCAAGAAGAAAGTGATGAATGAGGGCAGTGATTGTATTAGAAGGTTAAGAAGGGGACAGATGCAAAAAATGGAGAGGTAGAATTAAAGATTACCCACAGTCTAGGTTAAGAGAGGAGGTAAAGGAAAAGGAAAAAATCAAAGATAAATGGAATGATGGAGAGAATTCAGGAAGTTTGACAGAGGTTGAGTTTGGGGAGAAGTTAAGTTCCATTATATACACATTGAATTTGAAATGGTGGGACATCCAGATAGACATGCCCTTGAGGTAACTAGAAAATGGGGACTAGCTTTCAAGAAAGAGATTATGGGCTGAAAATATAGGTTTGAGAGTCATCGAAGTAGCAATAATCATTGAATCCATGACCAGTCATAAGATCACCGAGATTTTTGTGAGATTTGTGAGATTAGAGAAGACCTAAGAGAGAGCCCCAAGTAACTTCCATTCTTGATGAAAAGGAAATGGAGGATGATCCAGGAAGAGACAAAGCAGCAGTCAGAAGGATCACAGGCTCACATATTTAAAGCTGGAGGGACCTTTGTCATCACCTACTCCAACTCCCTTATTTTATAGAGGAAATGGAAGCCTCAAGGAGGTAATTATTCTAAGGAGTGAAGATTCAAAACCAGGTCCTCTGACTCCAGCCCACAGTCCTACTGCAGGATGCCCAAGAGAGAATTGACACAGGAGCTGAGCGAAGACCCTGACAATGTTGGTAAATGAGATGCTATCAGCGATTAGGTTGAGGGCTTGTCCATTGACTGATTCCTTGATATCTTGCTTTAATTCATACGATTACAGAATCAAAGAACTGGAAGATACCTCAGAGACTATTTAATCCAAACCTGACCTGACCCGGTATATGAGGTCCTTCCTGGTCCTCTCTTCCCCATCCACCCCCATTCATTAGCACCATCTTCCTCTTGCATTTCATATAAACTTCTTTGTGTACATGCTTGATCTTGTTCCCTCTCCACACCCCAAAAGTAAACTCTGCAGGTAAAAACTGCTTCATTTTTGTCATCTCCAGAAGCATAGTGTCTTAAATAATAAATACTTAATAAATGTTGAATTTTATCCCCAACAAGTGGTCATCCAGGCTCTGCTTGAAGTTTTTCAGTGAGGGAGAAGTTATGATCTCATGAGGCAACACATTCCAATCTAGGATAGCTTTAATTATTAGGAGCAAGACAGTGCACCCAGGCTGGAGTCAAGAATACTCATCTTCCTGAGTTTAAATCTGACCTGAAACCCTTATTAGCTGTGTGATCCTGGTCAAGACACTTCATTCTGCTTGCCTTAGTTTTCACACCTCTAAAAAGAGCTAGAGAAGGAAATGACATGTATCTTTGCCAAGAAAACCCCAAATGGGGTCATGAAGAGTTGGACACAACTGAACAATAGCAACAATTGTCAAGAAAATTTACTATAGTTTGTGCTTGGTCCTGTGCTTTTGAGGTTTAAAAAAAAAATCAATGACATGGATAAAAGCACACTTAGTATACTTATCAAATGTACAAATGACACAGAACTGGGAATGATGGCTGACACAGGTTCCAAAGAGATCCTGACAGGCCAGAATGCTAGGATGAATCTAGTTCAATAAAAGTTAATGCTGGGAAGTTTTACATTTAGGTTAAAAAAAATCAGCTTCACAAATAAAAGATGGCAGAAGTATGTCTACGTAGCAGTTCATCTGAAGAGCATCTGGGATCTCTGGTAAACTTGAAGCTCAGTGCAGAAGCTCACTGGTTTGAACTACAGCTAAAAAAGAAAATGCAATCTCGGACTCTGTTAAGAAAGGCCTATGTGCCAGCAAGGATTTCCACTGCATAGTCAGACCACATGTGGAAGTGTTCAGTTCTGGCTGTCAGAGTTTAAGAAGGACAAGGACAAGATTGTCAAGAAAAGGGCAAGCAGGATTGTGAAGGGTCCTAGGTCCACATCATTTGAGTGCTGGGATATTTAGCCTGAAGAGGCAGGGGACAGGATAGTTATATTTAGATGCCTAAAGAAATGTCATGTGGGAGGGGGATTAGCCTTTTTCTGTTTAGCCCTGTAAAAATGGAGATTTGAACCCTAGACTTCAATCCCCAGAAATCCTTGGTATTTCCCAGAATTCCCCATAATCTCACCTGAGTCTTCCCCTGGGCAAGATCACAATGAGTATTTAACTGGCAGTAATGTCTACCTCTCCCTCATCTTTCTCTTCTCTTCCATTGCAATGATGTAGTAAGTAAGCTAAGCGCAGGGGTCATGAATGGGCTAATCAGCCATGGGCACACACGTGGTTATTATTTTGTATCCTTGATTTTCTAACAATCCTTAATAAACCTCTTTTAGAATATAATATTTTTATTATTAGAGATATAATTTTAAATTTAACAGCCCAGAGGGCAGGAAAGAACAGGAAGAAGTAGCAAAAAAGGAAATTTTAGGCTTGCTCTAAGGCCAAACTTCCTACCAACTGGAGTTGTCCAGAAGTGGAATGGGCTCCCACTAGTGGTGGTGAGTTAGTTACCTGTCTGGAGATCCTTGAACAGGTGGATAACCACTTAGGGGGTGGGCTAAAGTGGAGGCTCTTGGATCAGGTTTAACCTGAGACCTCTTCCAACTTACAAATTCAGTGATTCTGTAATTAGGGCTATGCCCAAAATAGACGGAACTGCATTAGGCAGGAGGGTTTCCTCTCATTGGAGGGCTTCAGGCAAAAGTTGGATGATCAGTTGTCGGGTATCTTGTAGAGAAGGGATTCTCTTTCAGGTTTGGAGTAAATCACCACTTAAGAACTCTTTCAACGCTGCAATTCTGTGATTCTGTGACCCCTAATAGGAACTATCAGTTACAATACCTTGTGTTGGTATAGTCTCTGTAAAGAAATTGTTGTGGAGTTTGTATAAATAATTCTTTCCTCCTCGGATTCCCTGAGTAAACCACCTTTCCTAAAAGAAAGCATTTAATTAAGAGAGAATGCCAGTAGAATGGATCATAAGATAATGGTTTTCTATTGCTATGTAAATTCCAAAGGATATACGAAACTTTCATCTTCAATGGAAGGTATCTCATGACATGATTCTCTTAGAGGGACTCTAAAATGGCTGAACAGATTCAATCATGTGGTTTTAATGGATGTTAGCATTGTAGAAAGAGGGTGGACCACAGTGCCATTATTGAATAATCACTCCATTGTGATTGCTTATAAATCAGTCTTATTGTATTTCAGCTAATCAGAGATCAGCTCATCCCTAAAAGCACAATTAAAATAGAATGCAGCTCTGTGAATAAGAAAGCTTAGGATTGGCTGAATTCTTCTCCTGCCATTTTTATCAGTACATAATGGTCAGCCATCTAGCACTGTGAGTGACTACTTAACTTCCTTCTAGAACAGAGCTAATCTTCGACCAATTTCCCGATAATTCTTTTTAATTCATTTAAACTACATTCTTGGGCTTATCTGCATTCAAAATTTATTATTGCTAGCTAATTTGGAACAAACACAAAAAAGGTCCTGTGTGTAAGCTCTTGTTTTGAATGAACTCCATACGTAGGCTTTTGGTTCAGAGCTGTTTGTTTAGGTATGATGGCACCCAGAGAGATTATGAGGGAGTGGAAGGTACAGAGGATAGGCTGTTTGCAATGTACTCACAAAGTTCGCAGTGAGTTTAAAAAGAAATGGCAGTGTACAACTCATGGGAGAAATAGCTTAAAACAATTTAGGACTAGTTTGAAATAGAATAGGACCAGAGCTTATCTACAAGCATTCTCCACTTAGAAGAAAATGGAGAAATTGTGTCTAAATTGGCTTGTGGTATTTGTCTAAAAGAGCAAATGGTGGTTCATGCTTTATAGTGAATTTAATCCAAAACATAAAGGCTATTTCTCCCGGCCAATCTAGTAAGTAGGCTGAAGATAGGACTAAAAATATCAGCAGAGCCCTTAGTGCCTTTGAGCTAAATTAACAGGCAGAGATAAGCAGTCCTTGAATGGATTCTTGATTGCAATGTTTAAAATAGCTGTGGTCTGTTACAGAGGGCAAAAGCAAATTCTGAAACTATAGTTCAATCATCAGCACAGCAAAGGGAGGAACATAAATTCACTTGGTCACAGTGAAAGCGATATGCTGAAGGCCCTTTGGGTCAGAAAACACAGGACCCTGCCAGATTCAGTGTAGCACAGTGGAGTGATTCAACATGAAAGGAGAACCCTGGTTCCATGATCTTCCCTCTGCTGCTGCTGGATATGACCTGGGGCAAACCAATTAGCTTCTCTGGCCTCAGTTTCTTCATATGTAAAGTAAGATGTTTGTATTAGTCTTTAAACTACCTTCCAGCTGGAAACCTTACAATCTGATGACTCCTAGGACATTATAGTTACAAAGGACTTTAATGATCACCCTAATCCAACCCCTGGCTCAGTGAAGGCAAGACTGAGACTAGAACTTAGCCCAAGTCTTGAATCCAAGTCCAGTGCTAGAATCCAAGTCCAGTGCTACTAAAAGAAAGCTTATTTGGGTGGTGGGTAAATCACTCTGTCCCTGTGGTGATAATTAAAATAGATAATCAATCTTTAAAATAGTACAGTTAAGATTTTATATGTCTATATCATCTTGACTGATTGATTTTTTAAAGCTCAGATCATTATTTACCTAAAGAACATTTCATCCATCTCCCCCCACTTCCCCCTTCCACAGACTAAACAAAGTACACTGCTACTATTTGAGTTCTAATTTCCATTTTTATTAAAATTAACACAGTACTCGTCTACAGCCTGATTTCTTTTAGCTAGTCATTTCTTTCAGGTTCTTGGCATATACTAATTTTCATGACCAGTTTACATCTATTTTTTAACCACAGAATACAATAATAGCATCAGGAATATACCATATTTGCTCGCCAAATTGAAATTAATATTGTTTATAAATTATCAATTTGTCCAATGAGTCATGGTTGTCATTTGCCCATCTCTAGAGCATATTTTTGTTAATAATTGATTCTTCTATAATCTTGTTATTACTTTGGACTAAAACAGAGGTTATTTTTGGTTGTTCCCCATCCCCCAACTCAGGCACTTGAAAGTGAAGAATTTCAGAAATGACTTCATCTATACAAATGGAGGTGAATTCAGTTCATTACAAACTACTGGAATGTCTCCTCAAGAAATTAATTTAACATCCAGCAACTGAGTTAGTATGTGGAAAGTGATATATATATAAATTGGGAAACATTTCAACTACTGTAATTCAATCAAGCCTTCTCTGAAATTGTCTTTAAGACAGGTGGAACACCCTGCCCATTTCCTCAGAGCTGTTTCAATAAATATCAACAAAATATGGGACAAAGCTAGTTTCTCCTGGATGCCACTTGAACTCTTGTCTTCATTACAGTGACTATTAACAATGCCAGTGATGACTGCCATTATTTCTGTAACTCTGAAAGCTTGCTTTCCTAGGAACGAGGACAAGAAGTCAACTTTTTCTACATAACATAGCTCAGCTGATAACTGAAAAAGCTTCTTTGCACCAAATTTAACCTAATATAATCCAGAGAGGATAGAATAATATCTTAATAATATCTCTGGAATTAAATGGTCATGAGGAGAAAGGGTCCACAGAACCCCACAATTAGAAATGGTAGAGAAGATGAAGGGGGCTTTGCTGCTAAATTTCCTTTAACATCTCTCCCCCATGCTTAATGTTCTCCGTTCCCTCAACATCTCAGCCTGTTATACCTGGTCTAAAGATATGGATGTTTCCATAGTGGCACTAGGGGTTTGTAGACAGAGCTGCAGATGAGGCTGAGTAACCATTACTTATTACCAACTCGTAGAACAAAAAAAAATCGTTAACATTTTGTGACTGTGCCCTTACTCCAAAGGACAGAATATGCTGGGGCCTGTGTAGGGGATCTGAAAGGCTCCTCTAGGATTCTATAATCCCATATGAAATTGCTGCCCCATAATTATCTTTACTGTGAAAAATGCTTTCAAGGGTCACAGATCCACCCCCTTTACGAAAGCCTGGCTCTGTCTTACTATTTAATAAGTCAGTCAGTCCTTCATCCTATTTTCTTATTAAAGATAATTTGAGGATAAGCTTGTAGCTATTTGGCTAAGCAGTTACCCAGTACAGAGGAAATAAGGCTTTAGGTCCTGAGAATGGATACTGCCTTCCTGGGATGGCAAAGGCTGGTGTGCTGCAAAGTTCATTCATGGTCCTGACAAATAAAGCAGATCTGCTTTTCCCAAATACAAAATTACCAAACCAATTTACATTTAATCTTTTAACATCAAACTACCTATCTTGGAAAAATATACTTTGAAGTATTTTGCCTTATTAAAAACAAAAGTAATTCAAAACAAATGAAAAAATCCTTTAAAAATCTTGCAACAGAAACATTTGTAGTCACAAATATAAAACAACATTTCAAGACACTTGGTGACTTAAGTTATATGTCAGGAAGTAATGGCTATAAAGTGTTGTTTTACTATTGAAGAATCTATTTTTTAAACTCCATAGAGAGTTCAGTCATCAAGACAATTGTTTTGGAAAGTAGAGTCAGTTTCTACCACAATGAAAAATAGAGAAACATTAATGTAAACATCATGTACTTCAAATGTTAATACAACATTAGTGCGATTCACTAAATAAAAGGAAATGGCACTGACTTTATGGCAAAAAAAATAAAGCTTGAAGATATATTTTTTCAGTCAATAAATAGCCTCAAAATAATATAATATCATATATAATACAAAACAATATCACTTTAAATGAAATGCTACAATAAAACCACAAAAAAAGCAGCTCTTAAGCTTCAACATATTCACATAGAAACATAAATGTTATCAGGGTCTTCAGGTTAGGTTAAAATAAACATCAAAGGGAGAAAAAGTAGCTGATTAAACCGATCCTTCTTGGGATCCAAAGAAGACCTCCCCCCCACACAAAGAATTGTAAACATTAAGAGGTGTGTTCTGATCCTTCTTTTGTAATCTTTCTTTTTTCTTCTAATGCGTGCTTAAATATTTTTTTCAGGGTGTGATAAACCACTGGTCCATTTTCAGAATCAAAATTAATCTGGTAACAAAGGAAAAACTATATTAATAGAGTTCATTTATCAAACGTTTTCTAAGAAAGGCCCCATGAAGGAAATATATAATCTGCCTTTAAATTATTTGAAATGAAAATACTTTCCTGACTCAGACCTAGATTGTGCACAAAACTATACACTATTCTCACAAAGTATAAACAGAATGAATTTCACAGATTCCCCCTTTTTTTGAGATGGATAATAATATTAATTGTATTAATATGAATTAATAAAATTATGTGCTATAGGTAGGAGGGATTTTGGAAATGAGCTAAACAAATACAATTTCCTGAGTTCATAGATAAGGAAGCTCAGATCCAGAGAGGTTTAGTGATTTTCCCAAAGTTACTCAGGTTGCTAGTGTCCTTGGAGAAGCTACTTATAAACAAAATATTTTCAGTCAAATTTTCAATTTTTAACAAAAGTTAAAAACATAGGTATAGGCATTCCTTCAAAGAATGGCTTGTATTTCACCAGCTTCACGCATGTATCCATTTAATACCTATCCTCCAAAATATATTATGTTTAGAATCCATCTACTAAAGAAACACCAGGTGTTCCTTTCTTTAAAACATTTTCCACATCAACCACTAGGGGGCACCAGATCCTCTGGAAGATTTTTCCCTTTCATTCTGACTTTCCCCTCTAAATTAGCTGAAGCAGCCTCCACTTCAAATACAATAAGAAACTATATGAGAAGGAAATCATCTTTTTAAAAAGAATTTCCAGACCAAAACAAAAATACTCAAAAAAAAGGTTCTTATTTCAGTCAAAGGCAGAACTGGCTCAATAAGATTCAATAAGACTTCTAGTGAGCACATTATTTTAAACATTTTCAAAACTTGAAACATTCAATTGCTTCTCCCTTAAACTAAAAAATAAGCTGTTTTCCCCCTAAAGTTCTACTTTTAAAAACTATCATTACCCCAAGGCTTTCCTAATATCAATGTTACCATTCTGTGGCCACAATTATGTAACAATGACTACAAATTTTAAACACAGCTCCTTTAAGGTGAGCACAACTAATGATAAACTCCTAACTTCCAGTTTAAGGACCCCGGTACCCATCTGATACATGCATTCCTTGGTAGGGACTAGAGGGAGCATTATTTACCTTGGTGAAAGATTTAATGGCATGGGCAAGGAAGGCTTCCTCTACATCAACTGGAATTGTCTGCAAGTTCACTATACAGTGCAAGATACAAAGAATAGTCTGGTGTTGTTCCTGTTTTAGCAAAAAAAAAATTGTTTTAAAATCTTTCACAAGAAAAAAATCATTTTCAAGAGACTGAATAAGATTGCAATCAAATTTTATAGGTCAAGGGTTTGCAGTGCACGTTACATATCAACATCTGATCTTTACAACAACTATGTGAAGTAAATGGGTTATTATTCTCATACAAATGAGGAAACTGAGGCTATTGAGTGACTTCTTAATGGTCATACAGATAGTCAAGTGTCTGAAAGCTAAATTTGAGCTTGGGTCTTCCTGACATCAGGCCTGGTTCTCTATCAACTCTTCCATCTGACTGTCTTTATCAAAGAAATATTAGCATTTTTCATTGTAATTTTAAAATATACACTAGTTTGATCATTAATGAGGCTGACTATGATGATGTAAAAGTTCCAAAAGAATATGAAGATCAATAATCACCCAGTAGAATGTACCTGAAACAATCCTTGAGGATGGAGCAGTTTTCATTTCTGTCTACTCAGTGCCTAGCATATGGTACCTTGCACATAGTAGGTGCTGAATAGGTTTGTTGAATTGAATTGAATTTTAAGTATTTTTCCCCAATGAATTTGATATTTTTTGTTCTTATTTTTCCTGGGGAAAATTATTTCAATTAAGATAACATCAGTGACTCGTAGACCATACTAAAACTCAATACAGACCTCACATTTAATCAGACAGTCCTCAACTATGTCTGCAGTGCTATGATTAGGAAAGAGAGGAATTAAGGAGAAGACAGCAGAAATGGGATAAAAAGAAAAGAAGCAATCCTTGCCTCTCCTGGAAATTCTAATTTATTGAGGAAACAATATATGCAGAGGAAACAATCAAAGAACCTATATAGTTTGTTGGGGATGCGATTGCTCAGGTACTGTTTGGTACTGGTACCTGGTCCTTGATGGCCTGAGGTCCATTCCAGCTCTGGGATTTTGTGATCAACAGTCAGAGAAATGAGCACAAGAGCCACATTACCTTTTCAAGTAATGAAAGTGCTTCTGAGTCATCAGCATAGTTGCTAACTAACATATCAATATCCTCTTTGGTTATAACAGGTTCCTTTAGTTGCTCTACCCAGGACCACATCAAGCCACACAGTATGAAAGGATCTCTTTCTCCATATATTCTCTCCCAAGCCCCATCTCGAGAATTCAGTTCTTTCTAAAAGAAAAAAGGAAAAAGGTGGGAAATGGCACCATTTGCCTTAGGTTTAATAATCTATGCATTTGAAGAGGGAAGGCACCCTTCAAACCAACTTTTTAAGACAAATCCAACTATGTTAGTGGGCAGCAGTCGGAACCTCAGATGTTGGGACATAAAAGTTCTGTGGTGGGATACAAATTGGCACACCCTAACACTGGGTCCCGTGGATTGGAACTGTGGGGTAATCTTCAGACAACTCAGAGGGAGTTAGGAGAGTGAGGAGAAAGCTGGGAAGGAGCTTAACTTGGGTACAGCCATTGGGAGGAGAACATTTTAAACACATTTTAAACAAATTCTTCTGGCTAATTAGATAATAAATTCAACTGTTTCTACTGAAGTGCTGGTAGTACCCTCTAATTCATGCCCAAGGGTTAAGCCCAAAGGTTCTAGATCCCAGATCTGCCTGCCAGTTCTAACTGTATCTTTGCTACTCTGGTATTTGTTGGTTAGGGGTTTTCAAGAACCGAAACTGTTCCTCCATCATTTGGAACCCAAAATATCAGACTTCATTGTAATAGAATTCATACTGAAAGTATATTATTCAGAAAGTTTGTATAAATTACAGTGGAATTTATGGAATAGCTTTTGAGTCTGAATAAAAATAACAGCCACTTACATTTATGAAGTATTTTTCAAAGGTTTCAGTGTATCAACTCACAATGCTTTGGAAGTTGATCTTTCTCTACTAACTTAAAAAAAATAATTATAATGTAATTATGTAAAACTTGATGAAAATACCACACTGTATTCTCATAGGATGAAAACTGCCTAAGAGCCTTGAGAAAAATGACAAGTTTGTAAACAACCTTAAATGTGAGGCTTTATACTTTAGTCTATTTGGGAGCTATGGGTAGGGAGAGGAGATGGAGTGAAGTCATATGAGAAAGAAATTATATACCAATTTCAGTATTTTTGACAGTGCCCAAATATGTTTTAGTAAATAAAATGAAGCCTTAACAGTACTGGGGTCCTCTTTAATTTCTCACAACTTTATTTTTACTCATTTGCAGTAAAATCTCTTATTCCCTTTCTTCAGTACCATATGGGTGGTAAGAAACTGAACCTAAACTTCGGAAGCCCAAGCTAAACTAGCAGTTTCCAAAGGACCAGAGTGGCTTAAAGAGCCCAGTGGTTATTTCTACCCAAAGAATTTTCTTGGCCAATTGATTTATAGGATTGAGCTGTTCTGAAGTCTTGTGAAATGGAACTGGATTTGGTTTATCTAAAAATTTAGAATTTAATCCATTAAAAAATCTGCCAAACACACTGAGCTTTGTAAGAAAAAACACTGTTCTTTAGTAAGTTAAATTATATTAAATTATCCTTTGAGCAGAAGCAGTTTCTCTACCTTACTTCTCTTCAGTTCAAGAACTAATTGGATCCAGAAGCAAAGGAAACAAAAACACCCCAGATTTTCAGTGGGCTGTCATGCCAGGTAGCCTTATTTCTGCAAAGTCATTCCACAACTCTTCCCAAATCCCTAAATTTCTCTGGTGCCACTTAACGAAATAATGAGCAGTGGGGCTAAGGGAAAAACAATGTGAATTCTAAGCAATGTCACAATTTTAAGAGAGAGGCAAGAACAGGAAGCAAAGAAGATTCTATGCCTAAACATCTTTTTTTTTTTAAAGGTTTCACTCATACCTAAACATTTAAAAGACTAATCTGTTAAAATGGTTAGTCATGTAGCCAAACAAAGAAATTGCCCTTCTAATGAATGAAGAAAGCTTCACTTCAACAAATGCTTTATTTACCCCTCAGATTTATGGCTCAAATTTAATTATTACTTTGTCTTGGCGAGGCCACGCACTGAGGTCATGCCTATTTATTTCTGAACTCTAGGTATGTAAAATGATAGTGACACTTTTAAGCAAAGGATGGATATGTACTAGGCAGAGTGCCCTTGAACATAGGAAGTACTTAATACTGTAACCTACCTTCTTACCTATCTACTTAGCAATTTTAAGAGAGTTCTTGACATGAATATGTAACCCACTCCTGGACAAGCAGCCATATTAATGAATAATTAGATCACATGGACTACAAGCTAACAAATCAAGCTGATGTGACTGAACATCAGTGGTTGTTGCTGAATATTTGTAGTTATATTTTAGGTATTTTAAATGTATGTTACAAAAATTCATGGAACAGTCAAAATCCCAGCGAAATTACAAAAAGGAAGCGCCCTTCTGCTGAGAGTTCTGCATGTTTCTATACACTGGGGGGGATCCAGCCCCTTGTTTTCTTGCTATAGTGGGTCATGCATACACTGTAAATTGAGGATATTCCTGAAGATCTGGAGTAGGAATTGGCCTGTACTCTAGAATGTTTTTCTTAACTTACTCAAGACTTGTGTTAATGGGGACCAGAAAAGAATGTTCATGTAATTTTTGCAAGGCAGCATATAATGATCACAATTTGTTGAATAAACCCAAATCTCAACACCTTCTGCAGCCAGCCTCAAACAGAGCCACCTCTTAGTCCATATGGAGCACTGAGGATGCGGAGGGGCTGGGGAGAACCCACTATGGAACTCTGCTCTGATGCTCCATCTATAGCATGCAGGTAAGAAATAAGAGAAAAATACCTGCCACATTTCCACCTTCTGTTTTACTTCTGCTTCTTCTATAAATTCATTCAAGTTTGCCAGGGCTTTTGCTGCCAACACTCTCCGTCCTTCAGGACTCAGTGGCATTGCTTGGGGCGGGTTGTGACTTTCCTGGCTTTCGGATGTGACGATGCATTCCCCCTCCAGAGTGGCACCACAGTTCTGAGGGACATAGTAACTCCCAGCACAAGCCACAGGATCTTGTCCCCAGGGACCGCCGGGGTTGTACTGACAGGGGTCAGCTTTCTGGGGCAGGCTGTTCGGCAGCATGGGCGTAATTGCAGCCTTGGGGGTGACTGACTCCCCAGTGTGGTGCACACCTGAAAACCCTGAAGAAAAGGTTCTGCTCCGTTGGACTTCCTTTGGGATCTTTCTCCTATGGAAAAGTGGTGATCCCTCCTCTCTGGAGCCTTCTAAACTACATTTAGGCTGATTCCAGAAAGAAAATGTATTTCGGACCAAAGCGTCTTTACTGATATCCAGGGGAGGGGACGGCTCGACACAAGGGCGGCTCACCGTCTGCTCCTGCTTGGGGTTACAGCAGGCGAGGGTTTGGGGGGGCACCGTCCACGGCGTCTCTCCTTGCTCCAAAAGAAATTCAGCTCGTTTCAAGTCTGAGTCACTATAGCTGAGCCGTCTTTTCAGATGAGTCAGAGGCTGAAGGCATTCGACATTGCGCCTCTTCCAGAGAGGATCAAATTCATGTTCACTGGAGAGAAAAGCCTCCTGGTTCTCAAACGCTACTGTCACTGCTGAGGGGGTGAATGTTAGAGACGTGTCATTCTCCTGTTTCATGAACTCTTTATCCAGCTGCATTGTGACCATCTCCGAAACTGTCTTTTCGATTTCAGCAGAGAGATCAGGTACCTTTATTATGTCCTCCTTTATCACTTGTCTGTTTTCAGCTAAATCCAATAGCAGTTTGCAAACCAGATGAACAATTTTTGGCACATGCTTTAGAAGTCGAGCTTCATAACCATGAAGTAAATGACGCTGGCGAATTAAGTACTGTGATAAAGTAACAGCATGCGCTTTGGGCTCACAGCAAGAAAACACATTGCGAAGAGGAATCAAAAACTGAGTGAACTCCCTTACACATAACAACTGGCCTCTTGTTTGTATAGAATTTGGCCTTTTTGCCCGAACAAAAATAATTGCTTGATCTGCAGTCATTCTTGTTGCAAAAACTAAGTAACATGCTATTAAAACACCTAAGAAAGTGAAGGAAGAGGATTATTAAAATATGAAACCTTATTCATTTATCATATTTTGTCAATTAAAATTTAATATATTTGAAGACCTATATATTTGACTATTTCAAGGATAGTTTATTGTTTCACTATCTATATAATGTTTATATATATATATAATTATAACCATATATAGTTATAGTAATCAATTCTGGCCTCTTACAATATTATGTTTGGTACAACTAGCAGCTAACAAAACCACTGGGCAGCCATGTTTAAATTCTTCCTCATCTCTACATTTCTTCCCCTAGATGAAGAGTTTTGTATTTTTCCAATCTGAATTAGACTTCTGCTATTGTTGCTTGAGATCTTCAGATCCAGGGTCTCTTCCTTATGGATCCCTGATCCTGATAATTCCATGCCTCTAGTTCCTGACCTTTTCACTTTACCCTGGAGGGTGGAGACATTCCATTTTCTAACCCTTCCCACTCTTACTGCTTCTTCTTTTGGATTAGTCACATTCCCAACCCACTTTCTTTCCTGAACATTAGGCAGTCTTGTGTTTGTCCCTATTTTTCTTCGTTTTTGTTCAGCACATTGCTTCATTTTTCTGAAGACTTTTCTCTCAAAAACATACATGTTTCTTGGTCCCACATAATTTTAAACATAAAGGAGGCAACAAATTATTGTGGTTCCTAATGTTTTATGAATTTGTTTAACTGTGTAGGACAAACTGTACAATAGGAACAGTCTTTTTGTTGATGCTCCTACACAAACCTTTGATATCCTGTGCCAAAACGCACACCCTTAAAAGCTACTTGCTACGGATTGATTCAGGCTGTGAGACTAGCTGGATCTCCTGAAAGCATGGTTATGGGTAGTACCTATTTCACAGCCTAATCAGGCCAGACCATAGCACAAATGTTCTTGCTGCCCTCTGCTATGGTAGTTCTAAAGTATTAAGTAAAATGATTATTTGTGGAGTAATAGCATCACATAAACAAAATTCTCATTATCAGAAAAGACCAGAGGGATCTGAAGATAGCATTTATAAAAGCATATTTTAAAAGAATATTGTTACTATAAAACACAAAGTTCTCACAGACCAGAGAAGGTGATGTAGCTCTTCTTTATGTGAAGAAGTAAATGGTAGTGACTTGGCTTATTCTAGACTTACAGTCTTTTACTTCAAAAAGGAAGCTCTTAGCCAAGCTGTTTAAAGATATGGGCTAATTCTTTTTTTTTTTCCTTAAAGAAACTCTTACTTTCTGTCTTAGAATCAATATTGGCCACAGGACAGAAGAGTAGTAAGGTCTAGGCAAAGTGACTTACCCAGGGTCACACAGTTAGGAAGTATCTGAGGTCAAATTTGAACCCAGGTCCTTCCATCTCTAGGCCTGGCTCTCAATCCATTGAGCCACTCCAGGGCTGATTCTATTATTTTTTTTAAACCCTTACCTTCTGTCTTGGAATCAATACTATGTACCCTGCTGGGCTGATTCTTAAGAAAGTATTTCCTCTGGTCATCTGCAGAGTGAGAATGTCAGGCGACATTCAAAGCAAAGACAGTTTGTTGTGAGGAGTTCTATGGGTCTCAGAGAGGTCCCAAAGTTTCAGATTTTTTGGATGATAAGGATATACTGGGTGTGTCAAATATCATCAATTTGCCTTTAAAGCAAAATGTAGTAAAAATTTAGTAGCAATTTTTTCTTTTTTAACCCTTAGAATCGAAGGCAGAAGAGTATGGTAAGGGCTAGGAAATTGGGGTTAAGTGACTTGCCCAGAGTCACACAGCTAAGAAAGTATCTGAGGACACATTTGAAACCAGGACCTCCCATATCCAGGCCTGGTTCTCTATCTACTGAGTCACTTAGTTGCTCCTTAGAAGCATTCTTAAAAAATATTTACTTTCTGTACTTAGAAAATATCAAAGTAATATCCATATGGTTATATGCAAAACTATAATACTCCCTGACATAAACTTACCTGTTCGACCAAGTCCAGCATGGCAATGAATAGCTACTTTCCCTTCCTGTAAGGCAAATGTCATCACCTTTACCATATCTAAGATAGTAGTAAGAGATGCTACACCATAGTCCTTCCATCCAAAATTGTAGAAGTAAACTGAAAAAATGAAAGAAGAGGAAACAAATCAATTTTCAGTAAAGAATACCTATAAAGATCTATGATGACAATAATTTAAGCCAGGGAAAGTGTGATCCTGAGAATCTGTCTGATTAGACTTGTACTTAAAAGATACGCTATCTTTCTGTAGTAAAAATCAAGGAATCTTAGTGGTGGAAGGGATTTTAGTGGGCATCTAAGCCAACTTGTTTAATAGATATGCTGCTAAAAATTTTGATAGATTTTTGTCTTACTTTGAGACATCCCTATTGAAACTTGGTTGGAATAAGTTAGAGAAAGTTAGAATGAATTTAATAAATGAAGCAATTCAAACAAAAATTACTAAATTGTAGGTAGGAAATGTTCTATGCTATATGAGAATGAAAAACATGGGACTATCAGAGTCCACTGAACATAATCTAGATTTTTTTCTACTTGATACAACTCTTTAAAAAGAGACAGAGTAGAGTAAGATTTAAATTAATATCCAATAACTCCAAGTATTACATTTTATAAGATTTATTAATAATAACTTGAAGTAGAAGAAATAAAAGAGCAAAAGAAAAAGCCTAAGTAAATAACATGTGAGTAAAATTCTCCTGCCTGGCACTCACCCAACCATGTTTCTGGGAAAAAGAGAGAGAAGGCAGAGCTACACAAAAACTTATATCTTCTGTTAGTGGTAAATATACAAACGGGATGCTGGGAAAGAGAGTCCTGGGGGAGCAAAATTCTATCCACACAGTAGTTGTTATATGCAGACCTTCAAGAGTATGCAATTTGGAGCCTATATTTCTGCCAGTTTTAAGCAGTGCACCTTCTAGTTCTTTTAGCAAAAACACAGTAAATATGTCTTTGTGATAATTATGGTTGTTGGCTTCAATGGGTTTAGTTCTCCCTCTCCCTCTCCCTCCCTCCCCTCCCTCCCTCCCTCTCCCTCCCTCCCTCCCTCACTCTCCCTCCCTCCCTCTCCCTCTCCCTCCCCCTCTCCCTCTCCCTCTCCCTCCCCTTCTCCCTCTCCCTCCTCCTCCCCTCTCTCCCTCTCCCCTCTCCCCTCTCTCCCTCTCCCTCTCCCTCTCCCTCCCCACCCCCCCACCCCTCCCCTCTCATATAAAATCAAGTTTGGGCTCCCAATGGCAGCACTCCAAAGGCATAAGCATTCATTTGTATTTTTTTTTTATCAGATCTTCTATATAAGCAACAGTTCCTAAGCTTCTCTTAACTGAGATTCTGTAGACATTGTATTTGCTAATTAATGAAGAGAAGCAGCAGGAATGAACTTACTGCCAGCTTCCATAAAAGCTTCAGGAAGATAAGTGAAGCCACTTTCTGGTTCTAGTGTGTTTCCACAGCTTGCATGCTCTCCAGGTCGCTGAAGGTTAATTATTGTTTTTATGCCATAGCTTGAAGAGAAAAGGAATGTGTTATATATTGTAATTCGATACATTTTTCAGGCTTCTTCATATATTAATATCAATAAGCACTTGCAGCTTGAATTTGTTTGAAATGAAGTTGCTGACTGCCTCCTTATAAAGGAGAAACCCGTTTTTACCTGATATCAAAAGTAACATTGCTGATAAAAATACAGTGACTAAGGGACCCGAATACATGAGCAATGAGGTCATTTACCTTTGAAACTGTTCAATGATATTGTACTTTTCAATAAGCTCAGTTGATGGTCGAGCCATTGCAAGTATGTTATCTGTGACCCTGGAGAGGCAGAAGGAAAACACTTATTTGATATAGGAAATCCAAGAATTTAAGAGCTGAAAGAAGCCCCCAAACTATAGTGCAACTCCCTCATTTTGCAAACTTCCCCCACTTTTACTGTCAAGCAAGAATCTGCCTACACAAATTTGGTTTCAGTTTTATGTAATGATTAGGAAAGGACAAAATGTACCCATTTTAAGTTTTAGCTTCATAATTTCCTGGGGCAAAAGGGAGAAGAGAAACCTTCCATAAGATCCTATCTTTAAAGATAGAAGAGATCATAGAGGTCATCAAACCCAATGCCTTCCTTTTTACAAATGAGGTAAAGTGCTTCTCAGAGAGATCAGGTGGGTGGTTTACTGACTCCATGTCCAGAATGCGAGCCACTCTTCCAAGCTGCCTCTCATATTTCATCACGTTATTCATGATTAAATATTACATATAGGAGTTGAATAAAATTTAATATATGAAATCCAAATTTACAACAGATAAAATAGGAAACAAATATATAATTTGCAAAAAAGTCTTTTTCTTACAAATGATACACTGTAAGAATCCTTGAAGGAAAATATTCCTGCAGTTCATATAAGCCATTAAATATAAAAAAGTTCTATTTATAACCCTTTAGTGATGTAGCTTCTGCATAAAAAGGTATGATTAGCTGACTTTCTATATTTATATATATACATATACATATATACACATCACACACAAACCTTTAATAAGAGCAATAAGTATTAGTAATTCATGTCATCAAGAGTGAAAAAAAAACCCCTACTAACTATGTCAATATATTGAGACATATATGCAGGTATAAGAGCTGACATTTAAGTACAACTTTAAAGGTTACAAAGTACTTTATGATTATTCTATTTGATCTTCAAAACAACTCTGTAAAACAGGTAATGAAATTATCTCCATTTTATAAATGAGAATGCTATGGCTCAGAGAAAATAAGTCACTTGGCTTAAGGTCATATGGCTAGTAAGTAGAAAATTTAGAATTTGAACTCAAGACCTTTGACATTTAAATCAAATGCATTTCCATTAAGTCAGGCCATCTTCAATATATTAGTATGAAAAATCCTTTAACTTGCCAATTATAGTAGTGTGAAATAGAAATCATTAATGAACTTAGGATACCTTAAGATTTTATCAGATTTATATCTAGACATTTGTAATATTACTAAAAATTTAAGAAACAAAGTGAACTAACATCCTAACAAGTAGCTATTAACATTGCTAAGAACTTAACTGCAAGTCTTTACATTTAAAAATACAGTAACTGTTATGGTTATGTTAAATCTTTCATATTGCTTCTTTGAGAGGTTTGAGAAAACCAATACATCACATTACCAGGAGGAATAAATCCCTTTAATGGCTTGTTCCTGGTCACTCCAGCGAGCTGGATTTTCATACTTGCAGGCTCGACCACCACATGCCATTGAACATGCCACATGTCCAGGAATAACATGTCGTAAACGTTCCCCAACTTTAGTATATTTTGGTGTTGGACGTCTGGAACTTCCTACAAAATTAACAAGAGAAAATACTACATCATGATACTATCTAAAAGATTCACGTTAGCTCACCCAATGGCACAGGAATATGGAAAACAAGATTTTGATTTTATTTCAACATTTAAGACAAAGCCACTTCTTAATTTTTAACTTGCATGTTTGGCTTCTTTCTATTAAAAGGGTTTTTCACCTACAACAGTAACTACCATAACCTCACTCATACTGTCATTTAAAGAAAAAAATTTTAAGCATTAGATGTTTCACAAGAGATCTGAGCTCAGTTCAGGAAATATTGTTAGTAATAAAATCTTTTAAAATGCTATGAAGTATTCCATCACTTTCTCATAAATTCCTTTAAAATAGTTGCACAAAAGACAATTAGAATTTCATGCAATTCACACTCAAAGCTAAAATTTTACATATATAATCTAGCACCTAAGCATGCAAACCAAAATATAAGGGTGTTGACATTCTAAAAGAAAAAGGCTTTACTTTTTCTTTCAGGAAAAGTTGGATTTATCTCTGCATTGCTGACAGAAGATACAGCCACCATAACCCGATGAGAAGATGAAGAAAGCACTTCTATAACTGAATTCCGACGTCTCTGGTACAAACGAAGCAAAGGATCAGAAGTAGAGTGCCTTCGACCTTGAAAAAAAGTGCTCAGAAAATTCACAGCTGAGAGCCGTCTAGGCGAGCCCTGCATTGTCACCCCTCGTTATGGTTTGATCACACTGTTGGAGCAAGTGTATACGAAACCAACTTGCTGAATTATGAAGTTACACAGAGATATGTGCATCATTCCGTATGATCTAATAGTGATTCAGGATAGGCTGACTGGTTTCCATAGTGACAAACAATGAAACCACTGATTCCCATTAGCTCTGTGGAAGCAAAATCCTATATGAATGGATTTAGTTTTGGACAAATTGTTCAAATGCTGGTAAGAATAATTTGTACTTGAAACTGAATATGCCCAAATTAGGAATACTTTGTTTTGCTTCTTGCACACATTGAAAAGATCTAATAATAAGAAAGATAAAATGACTGTTAGAGGGCCATACATAAATCATTAGAAGTGGAAGGGACATTCAAGATTATCTAATCCTTGCCATCATTTTACAGATAAGGCAGCCACACAAATCAGGTGTCAGAGCTGGGATTTTGAGCCCAGGGACTATAAAGAATTTAGAAACCATTCAACATATTGCTAAATTTTTGATTTACACATATTTATGTAAATACACACATATTTTTAAAATTCAAACCATCTGTCTTTCTCTTCTTTATTTTAGGACATGTTGGAGCACTACTTTTTTGCTGACCCCCTCTTAGGCAGTAAAGAAGAATATAATACTAGAATATGACACAGGATACTAAACATCCTAGATTATTTACTCATGGATCATGTATAAGGATGATGGGATTATAGATTTAGAGCTATAGGAAACCTTCAAAATCATCTACTACAACCTCCTACTTATATAGATGAAAACACTGAGGCCCAGAGACTTTTTTTTCCTGGTGAAATGACTTATCTAAGGTCATAAAAGTAAGTAGCATAGTCAAGACTTGAATCTAGTTTCTCCAAATCCATAATTCTTTCTACTGTGCCATAAAATAACCAATAATGGCATTCCCTTGACAGAACTCCTCATTAAGTACTTTGATTTAGTTATAACAATATGTTTAGAGTCGAAATCTCAAAAGTTGTAAATAAGGGCAGTGTAAACTCAGATAGTAACCTTTTTCTCCCTTTTTCAGAAAACAATATAATTTTTGTTTTTGTTTAGCTAATAATAGTATTGCCAAATATACAAAATATTTTTGCCTCAGCCACTTAACTGAGAAAGTTATTTTAAAATATCTTATTAATTTAGATAGGTACACTCCCCCAAATCCACTGTGTTATATTTTTAGGAGATAGCTCAGGGGGAGGCTAAACACTTGAGAACTGTAAGATGACAAAGATGTAATGAAAGAAAAAAAAAATTACAATCACCACTGAACAAACAGACCTTGGCTCTTCCTTCACAGAATTCTAGAGCTGGATGGGACTTCACAAGTCATGTAAATCAAGCTCCGTGTGACTAGGAGTAGGGCCACCATCTCTAATAAGTATTTGACTAGCACTGACTTAAGACTTTAAGGTGCTGGGAAACCTATTACTTCCTGTGGTAGACCATGAGATCATAGATTGAGAGCTAGAAAGGGCCTTCAATTGTCCTTCTAGTGAAATACCTCATTTGATAGATCAGAGAACTGAGGGCTAGAGAGGTGTTGACTTTTTCAAGATGATACAAATGCAGGTATTAAATAGCAAAATTGTTTTGGTTTTTTTTAAACCCTTACCTTACATCTTAGAGTTAATACTGTGTATTGGCTCCAAGGCAGAAGAGTGGTAAGGGCTAGGCAATGGGGGTCAAGTGACTTGCCCAGGGTCACACAGCTGGGAAGTGTCTGAGGCCAGATTTGAACCTAGGACCTCCCGTCTCTAGGCCTGGCTCTCAATCTACTGAGCTACCCAGCTGCCCTCTTAAATAACAAAATTGTGATCTTCCAATTCCATTTTTTCCAGTGTACCACAATGCCACTTAATATAAGGTCATATTCTATTTTCCACCATAGAAGTAATAGGATATATTATCCATTATCTGAAGAACCCCAATCCCTTTCTTATAGAAAACAGGAGATAAAGAATCCATTTGAATACAAATGGATATATAGGATAATTTAGACTGTGCAATTATGAGTCACTTTTTTTAAAAAAAGCCTTACCTTCTATCTTAGAATGGAATATTGATTCTAAGGCAGAAGAATGACTAGAGCTAAGCAATGGGGGTTAAGTACTTGCTCAGGGCCACATAGCTAGGCGATGTCTGACATCACATTTGAACCCAGTTCTTCCTGACTTCAGGCCTGGTGCTCTGTCCACTGTGCCACCCAGATCACTCATTTTTGAAAAACCAAGAAACATAGAGCCCTTAAGGAAGCGGACTGAAAGCAAAAGGACCAGGAAGAATGCTTTCTCCCTAAACTATAAGCAGCTTTCACTTAGAATGTACAAGCTAACACATTATACTAGGTGGTAATAGAATAAGAACTAAGAGATGCACTGTCCTACCACCTCCCGAGCCAACATCATTTAGCACTGTTGTGATCCCTGTCCTCAAAGAGCTGATAGTCTAGGAGTGTCAATAAAACATATCCTAATAATTACCATACAAGAAAGAAACAAAAATTCAGAGGAAAAAAATGAATTGCGAAAGAGTTCAGGAAAGGAAGCTACTGTTTCTGATAATGTGACTGAGTCAAATTCCTTTATGTCAAAAATATCTGTTATTAATTAGCCTCCATCATTAACTATGCCTTCCCTCTGAGACTATTCCCAATTTATCCTGCCTATATCTTATTTGTACAGAGTTGGTGGCATGTTCTCTTCCCCATTAGACTGTCAGCTCCTTCAGAGCACCGACTGTCTTTTGCCTTCCTCTGTCTCCTCTGAGATTAGCTTAATGGTATTGTCTGAGTCCAAAGCACTCCAGAATTGCACTGGAGCAAAGAAGATGGCTCTATGTTTTTGAAGGCTAAGCCAACGGAACTATAAACACTGGTAGTTTCTACCAAGCTGGAATGGCTTCAAGCAAGTACTGTTCTCCAGTGACTAACTGTCCCAAGACTAGGTGGCTGAATTTGGAAAACCTCATTCATTGCTGTAACACCAGGTGACAACTCACTTCATCCAAAATGACTCTTGGACAGAGACTGATTAAGGACCCTCATGCAACACTGGTCTACTTCCATTGTGATAATGTGCTAAGAATAAGTTTTTTTTGACTAGCTCAAAACATTCTCCTAAATCATGGCACTCTGACCACATAAGTCTGTCCATCAGCCAACAAATGGTAAACTAACTGAGGAACTAGATCATATCCATCCTGATGATATTGCTTTAAATAAAGCCAGAAGACATAAAGAAGTGGCAACTAAATGGATAAATAGCTTTTGGATCTCTGTTAATTATTAAAAATAGCTATTAAACTAAAAAAAACTATTCATCTCTATTAGAGACAAAGGAATTGGTTGAATCATTTGCCCAAATGAAAAACAAATATTTCTCAGGAAACTTGGCTCATCTCTCTTTGCAGCACTCAAAATGAGTGCTAGAAAAAGACCCCTATGAGGACAGGCACAAAAGATGAAGATGAGGAATTTTATAAATAATTTGGCAAGGCTCTCTAAACTGAATCAACACTACCTTGCATTCAGGGACTTCATATAGGCTGACACAAGAAGTCAACGAGCACTTCCCAAAGTGAATACTATGTGCCAGACACTGTGATAAATAAACACTGAGGGCCCAAAGAACAAAAACTGCTAATCTTGAGCTCATGTTCTAATGAGGGAAACAACATGAAAATAACTATGCAAAGATATCTAAAGAGGGGAGGACAGAGAAAAGGATGGTTAATTATGGTTTATATGGGTCCCTTCTCTTCTGGAACTTCTTGAGGTCTCAGGCTGTTAAGTATTACAGGATCAAAGTTGGGCTTCTAGACATATATCCCTAGGGGGGTCAGTGACAAAAGGGTGATCCCGTGTACAAGACAATGCTGGAAACACAGAAGAGGCCCATCAAGTGGGGAATGGCTAAACAAGTGGGAGAACTTGTGAATATAAAAGAATATTACTGTACTCTATGAAAAGGATAGATACAATGAATATAGAGAAGTGAACAAGGAAACCCAGCCACTGATGCCTAATGATGTAAGCAGAACAAGGAAACCAATTCCAAAGTGATTATGACAATAGAAACAAGAACAATGGGAAGAAAATAATC
The DNA here is from genome assembly GCF_027887165.1 of Monodelphis domestica. NCBI lineage: Eukaryota > Metazoa > Chordata > Mammalia > Didelphimorphia > Didelphidae > Monodelphis > Monodelphis domestica. Next base: position 66,325,988 of record NC_077233.1, read on the forward strand.
AAAACTGAATGCTGTGATATTGACCAAGCTTAGTTGAAAATTAGAGATGTGATGCCCCTCTGTTCTTTGTAGAAGGAGGAACTAAGGAAGGGGACTTTTGTATACTATCAGACTTTTTATATGTGCATTAATTTTGCTGAAATGATTTTGTCTTAACTTTTTTTTTGCACTTTATTATAGAAGATTGCTCTGGGAAGAAGTTACATTGAGAAATGTAGATGACATAGAAATAAAATATCAATAAGAAATTGTTTTAAAATATAAAACATGGCATCCAGAATTGAATATAACAATTCTGGATGTGGTCTGAGCAAGGGCAGAGTTAGAAGGACTATCAAACTGTCTTGTGGGCCATTTCTCTTAACACAGCCTAAGACCTTCAGCATTTCCAGTGCTCCTTCTGTTTAGGGCCAAATTACACCTGACAAGAGTAGGTGCATGGCTGCCAATCTGTGGGAGTGCTGACACCAATAAGATAAGGGATGTACTAAACTATCAGCTACCATCTATCTACCTAGGTTCTATAAGTTTCTAAATATGTTGTAAAAATAAAATTTTTTCCAAGGGATTATTTCCTCTTTCTAAGAATACACAAATATTACCCTTATACTTTCTTTATATATCCTTCATACTGTAAAAATGGAGATTTGAACCCAAGACTTCAATCCCCAGAAGTCCTTGGCACTTCCCAGAATGCCCTATAATCTCACCTGAGTCCTTACTTGAGTGTGAGATCAGCATTTGTATTTAAACTGACTGTAATGCCTACTTGGCTCTCTCTGCTTCAGCTTCTAAGTACACGCGCCTCTCAAGATGTAGTAAGTTAAACTGAATAGGTTTTTTTCTATTTTTGTATTTCTTTATCCTTGATTTCTAATAATCTTTAATAAACCTCTAAAATATAATACTTTTAGTTAGAGAAACTAATTTAACTGTTACAATACTATATCTTCTTTAGTGTTCTTTAAAAAGTTTTGTGGTTAATTTTGTGAAGCTATATGCCCATATTCTTTGACAAAAAATTTGGTATGAGATTGTTCTGAGTGGATGCTTATGGTGAATACAGTGTTGCAAATACTAATTTTAATTTAAATTAGCATTTTAATACATTAGCATACTCATAGTCTGCTTAAATAAATATCAGTAGGTAAAATTATTTAATTACTGTTTAACTATTTGTATATTATAATAAGATGTTTTTGAAACAAGAAATAATTTGAAGAGAATTTACTTTTTCTTTTCTTTGTTTTTAATTAGAAGAAGCTATGTGGCAATCCTATTTTAGGGTAATATTTTAAAATGGTTAATGATAAGAAAAACTAGCTATAGAAAATGTTGATGGAGGCATTATTTGTAATAATTAAAAAAAACCTAGAAACAAACTATGTGCCCAACAAATGGGGAATAGGGTAATGTTTATGGGTAAGATGCTGAACTGAGAGGCAGGAAGACTTGTGTTTGAATTTTACCTTAGACAAATGATAGCAAACATTATCTCATTTGAGTCTTACCACAAGCCTGGTAGATAGTTGATATTATCTCCATTGTATAGATGAAGAACTGAGAAATGGGTTAAGCGACTTTGTCCAGGGTCACACTGCTAATAAGTGTCTGAAGCTGGAGTGGAACTCAGAGTTTCTGGATTCTAGGTCCAGTGGGCTATCTACTGCACCACCTAGACACATAATAGCTATGTGACTCTGGAGAAGTTTCTTAACCTATTTGGGGTTTTAATTCCTCATCTAGAAGATGAGTTAGCTTCACTCATCTCTAAGGCCCTTTTCGGCTCTAATTCGATGGACCTACATATACTATTGAATATGATTTTAATATTCTTTCAATGTGAGGAACCCTTCATAACTTAGCTCCTCCTATCTTTCCAGTCTCCTTATACCTTACTTCCTGATGTATATTCTTTGATCCATGGATACTCCTTACTGTTCCATGAACAAGGCACTCCATCTTTCAGCTCTGGGTATTTTCTCGGGCTGCCTCCTGTGACTGGAATGCTCTCCTTCCTTCTCCCTGATGCTGATCTCCCTGGCTTCCTTCAAGACCCAAATAAAATCCCACCTCCTACAAAAAGCCTTCCCTAGCACCTCTTAACCCCAACGCCTTCCCTCTCTTCACTATCTCCTATTTATCCTGTATAGAGCTTGTTTGTACATATTGGTTTGTGTGCTGTCCTCTTGGCCCCTCTTTGAGGAAGAGATATCTTTTGCCTTTCTGTATCCTCCAACCTTAGCAAGGTCTAGCACATTGTAAGTGCTTAATAAATGTTTTAGCCTGCAAAGAAATAAGGAAAGAACACTAATACATTAGCATTTACACTTGAGGACTTTAGAGGCAATTTTGCCCACCTCCCTCCCTTGACAGAACCTGAGAATCAAGAGGCGTGAAGTGCCATGACCAATTGTTAAATGTCCACCTGTTGCTGGATGACCGAAGGAGAAAGCCGACCTTGCCCATGACACAGTTGGTCACACCCTCAGTGGAGCCTTGGCTGCTACTGTCAGCAGCTCACTCCTCACCCACAGGGGAGTGAATGATGACATTTACTTCTCTTCACTCCCTGCATGTCTCCTTCCCTAGAGCCTACAAACATGCCCATGTCTCTCCCACCTCTGATCTCCCCATTCCTACTCACCATGGGCCATGACTCTCTTGTTTGTGGCTGCAAGTTCTCCAACATGTGCCTCCACCTTCTCTCCTCTCTCTTAACTTTCTACAAACTGACCCCACCATTCAATGGAATCTGCTCTCTTCAACGTTACCACTGCTTTCTTCATGTCAGATCCAATGACCTTTACTCAATCCTAATTCTTTTTGACCTCTCTGAAATCTCTACTGTGGAGCTCACCCTCTATTTGTTTCTAGCTAGGTTTTGAGGATATCGTTCCCTCCTTTTCTCCTCCTACTTATTTGAATGCTCCTTTTCAGTCTTCTTTACTGGATCTCGATCCAGATCACACCCACTGCCTATGGATTAACCATAGAGTTCTACCCTAGATCCTCTTCTTTCTTCCCTCAAAACTACTTCACTTGGTGAGCTCCTAAGCTCCCCAGGAATTCAATATCTCTAGGTTCATGATTCTCAAATCAATTTATTCAGCTCTGACTGCTATGATGACCTCCAAGCTTGCATCACCAACTTTTTTTAGATGTCTTGAAATGGATGTCTAGCAGATGTCTTAAACTCAACATGCCTAAAAATGAACTTTGCTTTTTTCTCCCTAAACCCTGCCCCCTTCAAAACTTCCCTACTACTGAGTGCACCAGCATCCTCATATGAGCAAGAACATAAGAGTCAGAGCTCCCACCAGGAGTGAGCCCTGGTCAAAGGACTATAATTTAGTAATGGAAGGAGTCTTTGACCATTTAGTCCAACTCCCTCTCCTGAAAAATAAAGAGACCGAGTCCCAGAGAAATGAATTTACTCAAGTCACCTAAGTAACATAGTTAAGATCTGAAACCAGGTCCTCAGACTCAAAATTTATCATTTGTTGCTCTTTAATTTTATGTGTCTTCACTGCAGCTTGAATGACTTCAAAGAAAGTGAGCTTGGTCTCACTTGGGGAGTAGAATCAATGAGTAAGAAACTAGACAGTAAATATAAATAAGACATCCTAATTAGAAGAGAAACGTGTTATAAATAATGTCTGAACTATGGAAAAACACATGGCTAAGAACAATGGGGGATTTCAGGAAAAGGGTGAGATAAGCACCTTCAAGGCTACTGTAGGGATAAGGTGCGATGAATGCTGGACCTGTAGTCAGGATGATGAATTCAAATCAGCCTTGTATACATACTAGCAGTGTGATCTAGGACCAGCAATTTAACCCCAGTCTGCCTCAGATCCCTCATCTGTAAGATGGTAATAATAAAAGCACATATTTTGCAGGATTGTTTTGAGAAGAAGATATTTGTAAAGAGAATGCTAGCTATTAATATAGGGTGATCTGAAGCCAGGAGAATAATGTCAGACCCAATGTACAGAGGAAAGGCTCCTGGATTTGAAATTAGAGGGCCTGGGTTCAATCTTGGTTGTTCTATTTACTACTTTGGGAATCTTTGTTACCTTCTCTAGGTTCAGAGTCCTCATGTGAGAGTTGGACTAAGCGACCTCTAAGGTCCCTTCTAGATCTAAATCAAAATCTCTTTCTCCTTAGACAGTATTAAATAATTAGAAAACCCCAGCACAACTGTGAATTTCCAGGAATGGTAGTCCCGAACAGAGAAGTTAGAACTTTTTTTCTGGACTTTAGTTTCCCAATTTATAAAAATGTAGAGATTGCACTAGATGATTTCTAAAATTCCTTCCAATTCTAAGACTCATGACTTGCTGAGAAGAGTAGTACACATTCTCAAAAATCCAATTTAGACTGGTGGTGGAAAGACCAAGTGCCAGTGAGAAGCTGGGCAGATCTTAGGAACCAGGAGAAAATGAGCCTGAGGTGACAGTCATCAAGAGCTTCCTTCCTGAGTAGTGTGGGAAGGTGAAAAAACCATGAATAAGAAATCTGGCAAGAGTGGGGTTAGAGTGCTGCTGAATGTGGGGGCTGCTTTAAAAGAGATGCTAGCAAGTGAATAATAAGGAAATTGGTGTTGAGTCATGTAGAGGCATTTGATTAGAGGGGAAAATGCATAATTTTACTGAGAGGAAGATACAGGAAGCAGATATTGTTACTAAATTTCTTCTTCAAAGGCCACTGTTCTATTTAGTATTTCATGACAGAAGTCATAATGGAGGGAAGAGGTAGATTAAAGAAAAATATTAACATGCAACTTAAGATGTGGCTGAACTGGGTCTTCTCTTTTATTTTTATTTCATCCAAGTTATTTCATTCTTTAAAATACAGCTTATAACAAAGAATGAATTAAAGAAACATTACCTTTCATGCTTGTAGCATATACACTATTTTTCACCGAGGAGTAGTAAGGTTATTCATTTTTCGACAAGACTCCTGTAGCCACTGCAGTTCCTGTTGAAAAAACAAACAAACAGTAATTTGTATGTTGATCTTTTGTTTACTGAAGACTGCTTTTTACTTATTGTATAGAAAACACCTAAAAATGGCAAGTAAAATTGTAGCTTCATGATGACATTCAACAATTCTGACTGTTGTCTGTTTTTGCCCAACAGCCATAAATAGGTCAGGACAAATGGGTCTTCATTCCATTTACCAAAATTTAGGACATGTCTGTAGTCAGAAACAACTGAATTTACTTAGCACATAGTATCAAGCCTAATTTAAAAATAAATGACTCTATGGTGCTCATTTCCCACCAACCACAGCCAGTAAGCTCCTGCCCCTTTCCTCCTCTAGGGAGGTTCCTTGTTGTCTTAGACACCAGGTTAGTCAGTGCCTCCCAGGCTTTGTCTTTTCAGGGTCTCTTTGGGGGAGTGAGTGAGCAGGTTGTGTCTTGAGCTCCCGACACAGCAAAACAACAACAATAATTTCTTTTAACTCTCACCTCTTTTCTTAGATGGATACTAAGTATCCATTCCCAGGAAGAAGAACAGTAAGGACTAGGCAATGGAGGTTAAGTGACTTGCCCAGGGTCACATAGCTAGGAAGTATTTGAGGCCAAAGTTGAACTCAGGACTTTCCAACTCCAGGACTGGATCTCTATCCACTGAGCTAACTAGCTTACCCCAATCTACATTTTTGTTCCTACTCACTATAGGTGTAAAAATTTCTAGTTAAAATTCAGTTCTCTAACGTAGGTACAGTCAAGATGATGGAGACATGTAAGGATGCTATTAGAAAATAAGTATTGTTTTATTAGTTTTCTCAAGCCAGCCACTTTCCTTCTTATCCCTAAACTAATAAAACAATACTTATTTTCTAATAGCATCATTACAGATATGATAGAAAAAAATATGGTCCAGTTTCCCCATCCACCCATGTCAGCCAAGAGCTAGAAGAATCCTGGTTAGGAAAATCAAGGGGAAAAAAAAATCAGTGAATCATTTTTTCAGCAGAGTTCCATAAGAAGATAAACAAATTGGTCTGTAGTCACATGAGCCAAGGTCTGGCCAGGAGCACACTGCGGGAAGGCAACCCAGTGTCTCTGGGCTGAAAAGAGGACCCCACTGTGTTCTGGGGCAGGAAGAAATCCCAGGAGGTCCCTGAACTAGTGCAAGATGTGGGAAAGGGTACATCTGGCAGCTCTGCTGCTCAGTACCCAGTTCCAGGTCCCCAGTGGGTAGACTAAGGAGAACCTAAAGGTAGCAGAAAGAACAGTTGGAGACTCTATTCCTAGCTACAGAGTGGCTGAGGAACAAGTTCAAAAGGCAAAAGTAGCGATGTGAATGTGATCCCAGGAACAGAGCAACAACTCAGTGCCAGCCTTTATCCAGGTTGAAGCCTGCTATGCAATAATCAGGACAAGACCCAAACGAAGGGAGGGCCTGCAGTTCTCTTGCTCTGAGTTGATGGAGCCTCTGTGCAGGAGTCTATTGAAATTTTCAACAAGGGACAAGCAGAGGTCTTGCTGAGATCTAAACCTAGGTCAGGGACCTACAGAGCTAGACCAGGAGGGCAACGAGCAGATTCCACTCCAGATCACATCATTTTGGGATCACTAAAAGCTTGCGGATTCCCCAACTTGAGCTGTCCCTGAGAGCCTGGAATAATACAACCTTCAGTAGTCCCAAGAAAGCAAAGAAGGATCCAAGAGGAGAGAAGCCCCTCCTAGACTTTCTACTCAGAAGTATATCCCAGTCCTAATACATTAAGTACAAATGCCAAAAAGTAGTCTAGAAGAATGAGCAATTAAAAAAAAAAAGCCCAAGACCTATTTATGGTAATAAAGAAGCTCAAGATACATATCTAGAAGAAGAAAATAACTCCAAAATATTTAAAAGTATTTGTTGCTTATCTTCTGATTTTAGTTACATTGGTTTTGTTTGTACAAAAGCTTTTTAGTTTAATGTAATCAAAATTACTTTGCATTTTGTAATTTTTTTAAACTTTTGCTTGATCTTAAAATCTTTCCTTTCCCAAAGGTCTGACATGTATACTATTCTGTGTTCACCTAATTTTCTTATAGTTTCCTTCTTTATGTTCAAGTCATTCACCCATTCTGAGTTTTATCTTGGTGTAGAGTGTGAGATGTTGATCTAAACCTCTTCCACACTGTTTTCCAATTTTCCCAACAGTTTTTGTCAAATAGTGGGGTTTTGTCCCAAAAGCTGGGCTCTTTGGGCTTATCATAGACTGTCTTACTGAGGTCACTTACCCCAAGACTATTCCACTGATCCTCCCTTCTGTCTCTTAGCCAGTACCATATTGTTTTGATGACCGCTGCTTTATAGTACAGTTTAAGATCTGGTACAGCTAGGCCACCTTCCTTTGCATTTTTTTCATTATTTCCCTTGATATTCTTGATCTTTTGTTCTTCCAAATGAACTCTTATTATGGTTTTTTTCTAATTCAGTAAAATAATGTTTTGGAAGTTTGATGAGTATGGCACTAAAGAAGTAAATTAGTTTGAATAGGATTGTCATTTGTATTAGCTTGTTCTACCCATGAGCAATTAATGTTTTTTCAATTATTTAGATCTAGTTTTAATTGTGTGGAGAGTGTTTGTAGTTAAGTTCATAAAGTTCCTGTGTTTGTCTTGGTAGATAGATTCCTAAGTATTTTATATTGTCTATTGTGATTTTAAAGGGAATTTCTCTTTCTCTCTGTTGGGATGAGTCTGAAGTATATAGAAATGCTGATGATTTATGTGGGTTTATTTTGTATCCTGCAACTTTGCTAAAGTTGTTTGATTATTTCCACTAGTGTTTTAGTTGATTCTCTAGGATTCTTTAATTATTTATTTTTTAAACCCTTACCTTCCGTCTTAGAGCCAATACCATCTATTGGTTCCAAGGCAGAAGAGCGGTAAGGGCTAGGCAATAGGGGTTAAGTGACTTGCCCAGCGTCACACAGCTGGGAAGTATCTGAGGCCAGATTTGAACCTAGAACCTCCCATCTCTAGGCCTGGCTCTCAATCCACTGAGTCACCCAGCTGCCCCCTCTAGGATTAAGTATACCATCATATCATTTGCAAAGAGTGATAGCTTGGCCTCCTTATTACCTATTTTAATACCTTCAATTTCTTTTTCTTCTCTAATTGCTACTGCTAGTGTTTCTAGTACAATGTTAAATAAGAAAGGTAATAATGGGCATCCTTGTTTCACTCCTGATCTTATTGGGAAGGCTTCTAATTTATCTCCATTGCAAATGATGCTTGATGATGGTTTTAGATATATACTGTTTATTATTTTTAGAAAAGGCCCATTTAGTCCTATACTTTCTAATGTTTTCAATAAGAATGAATGTTGTATTTTGGTCAAAGGCTTTTTCTGCATCTATTGAGATAATCATGTGATTTTTGTTGGTTTACTTGTTGATATGGTCAATTATGTCAATGGTTTTCCTAATATTGAACCATCCTTGCATTCCTGGTATAAATTCTATCTGATCATAATGAATAACCTTCATGATCACGTGCTGGAGTCTTTTGGATAGTATTCTATTTAAGATTTTTGCATCTATGTTCATTAAGGAAATTGGTCTGTAGTTTCTTTTTCTCTTTTTGATCTACCTGGCTTTGGAATAAGTACCATATTTGTGTCATAAAAGGAATTTGGTAGAACTTCTTTGCTTATTATGTTTGTATAATATTGGGATTAGTTGTTCTTTGAATGCTTACTAGAATTCACTTGTGAATCCATCAGGCCCTGGGGATTTTTTCTTGGGGAGTTCTTTGATGGCTTGTTCAGTTTCTTTTTCCGATATGGGGTTATTGAAGTATTCTATTCCTTCTTCTGTTAATCTAGGCAATTTATATATTTATGAATATTCATCCATATCACATAGATTGCAATATTTATTGTCATATAATTGGGCAAAATAGTTTTTAATGATTGCCTTGATTTCTTCTTCATTAGAGGTGAGGTCTCCCTTTTCATTTTGGATACTGTCAATTTGGTTTTCTTCTTTCCTTTTTTTAAAAATAAGGTTGACCAGTACTTTGTCTACTTTATTTGTTTTTTCAAAGTACCAGCTCCTAGTCTTGTTTATTAATTCAATAGTTCTTTTACTTTCAATTTTATTAATTTCTCCTTTAACTTTTAGGATCACTAATTTAGTTTTCATCTGGGAATTTTTAATTTGTTCACTTTCTAGTTTTTTAATTTGCATGCCCAATTCTTTGACTTCTGCCCTCCCTAATTTGTTAATATATGAACTCAAGGATATAAATTTCCCCCTTAGAACTGCTTTGGCTGCATCCCATATATTTTGAAAGATGTTTCATCATTTTCATTTTCTTCAATGAAATTGTTGATTGTTTCTATCATTTGTTCTTTTAACTAACTAGTTTTGGAGAATTATTTAATTTCCAATTAATTTTTTATTTACCTCCCCATGTACTCTTACTAATTATTATTTTATTCCATTATGATCTGAAAAGGTTGCACTTATTATTTCTGCTCTTTTGCACTAGTTTGCCATGTTTTTATGCCCTAGTACATGGTCAATCTTTATGAATGTACCATTTGCTACTGAAAATATGTATTCCTTTTTGTTCCTATTTATTTTTCTCCATATATCTATTAACTCTAATTTTTCTAAGATTTCATTCACATCTCTTATCTCTTTTTAAATTATTTTTTGTTTGATTTATCTAGATCTGATAGAGGAAGGTTCAGGTCTCCCACTAGTATAGTTTTACAATCTACTTCCTCCTTCAACTCCACTAGTTTCTCCTTTAGAAATTTGGATGCTTTACCATTTGGTGCATACATGGTTTAGTACTGATATTTCCTCTTTGTCTATACTGCCTTTTATCAGGATGTAATTACCTTACCTATCTCTTTTAGTTATATCTCTTTTTACTTTGGCTTTTTCAGATATCATGATTGCAACTCATGCCTTCTTTTTCTAATTTGAAGCCCAATAGATTTAGATCTAGCCTTTGACCCTTAACCTGTGTGTGTCTACCTGCATCATGTAAGTTTCTAATAAACAACATATGGTGGGATTTTGGTTTCTAATCCACTCTGCTATCTGCTTCCACTTTAAGGGTAAGTTCATCCCATTCATATTCAAAGTTATGATTACTACCTGTGTATTCCCTAACATTTTGATTTTCTCTCTTTGTCCTTCCCTTTCCTCTTTCACTATTTCCTTCTACACCAGAGTTCTGTTTTTAATCAGTCCCCCTATTCCCCACCCTTATTTTCTTTTCTCTCTCCCCCTTCCCTTCTTATTCCTCTCTTATTTTTCTTTTGGGATCTTTTTAAGCTACCCCCCACACTCTCCCTCCCTAGTATTTCTTCCTTCCCCACCCTCCCTTTACATCCCCTCCCTTTTAATTCCCCTTTTATTTTTAGGGTCTATTAAATTCCCCCCTCTCTTTCCCTCCCCCTTTTTAAACTCCTTGCCCCACTCCCCTCTTAGTTTTCCCCTCTCAACTTCCCTATAGGGTAAGATAGAATTCAATACCCTAATGGATAAAGATGCTCTTCTGTCTCAGAATTGATTCCACTGAGAGCAAGGTTTGGATATCACCTTTTAGCACTCTCTTCCTCTCCTTCTTATAGTTGTATTCTTCCCCTCCTACTCCCATGTGCCTTTTTGTGTAGTATAGATTTTCTTATTCCTTCAAGTTTCTCTTGGTGCCATCTTCTCTCCCCTCCCTCCCTCCCTCCCTCCCTTCCTTCCTTCCTTCCTTCCTTCCTTCCTTCCTTCCTTCCTTCCTTCCTTCCTTCCTTCCTTCCTTCCTTCCTTCCTTCCTTCCTTCCTTCCTTCCTTCCTTCCTGCCTTCCTTCCTTCCTTCCTTTCTTCCTTCCTTCCTTCCTTTATATGATTTTAAACTACTTAGTACCCCAATCTCTATGAATGGATAATTCTTCTAATTACTATAATAGTGAATACAATTTTGAGAGTTACAAATAAAATTTTTCCATATATGAATATAAACAATTTGACCTTATTGAGGCCCTTAAAGAAAAAAAAAACCCTCTCTTTTTTATTTATCTTTTTATGTTTCTCTTGGGTTTTGTATTTCGATGTCAAATTTTCTGTTTAGTTCTGGTGTTTTCTTTACAAATATTTAGAAGTCTTTTATTTTGTTGGATGCCCATACTTTCCACTGGAAGTACAGAATCAATTTTGTTGGGTAGGTGATCCTTGGTTGTAGACCCAATTCTCTTGCCTTTCTGAATATCATATTCCAAGACTTGCGGTCTTTTAGTGTGGAGGCTGCCAGATCCTGTGTAATTTTGGTTAAGTGCTCCTTGATATCTTAATTGTCTCTTTCTGGCTTCTTGTAATATTTTCTCCTTAGCTTAGAAGCTCTTGAATTTGGCAATTACATTCCTGGGGGTTGTCTTTTGATGATTTAGTGTAGCAGGTGATCTATGGACTCTTTCAATGTCTATCTTGCCCTCTTGTTGCAGAACCTCAGGGCAGTTTTCTTGCATAATTTCTTGTAGTATGGTATCAATGTTTCTGTTTGTTTCCAGGTTTTCAGGTAGGTCTATGATTCTCAAATTGTCTTTCTGAGATCTGTTTTCCAGGTCAACCACCCTCTCAATGAGATATTTTGTGTTGGCTTCTAATCTGTCATTCTTTTGACTTTTCTTTATTAATTCTTGCTGTCTCATGTGACCACTGGCTTCTACTTGCCCAATTCTAGTTTTTAATGACTGGTTTTCAGCTAAGATTGTTTGATTTTTCTTTTCAGTTTGATCTATCCTGCTTTTCATGGCTTCCAGCAGGTCTTTTCTGGTCTTTAATTTGCTTATTATTTAATTTGATTTCTGGGTTTTAATTTCCAAGTGGGAAATCCTGTCTTTTAAACTGTTATTTTCTTTTTGAACTATTTCCCACTTTTCTTGCCACGTCTCTTCCATTTTTCTCACAATCTCAGATTTAAAGTCTTCAAGAACTTGTGACCAATTTCCATTTATTTGAAGGTTTGGGTGTGTTTGTTTGTTTGTCATCTTCAGCTGTCTCTTCTTTAGTCTGGATTTTTTTTTTTTGCATAAAAGTTATCAAGGGTTAAGATTTTCTTCTTGGTTTGTTTTTTGGTGTGTGTGTGTGTGTGTGTGTGTGTGTGTGTGTGTGTGTGTGTGTGTATTTTAGTTCCTGGGAGTTGGTGGCCATTGCCTTGTTACTTCCTGGTCAGACGTCTACATGAGGAATGTGGGTGATCTTTGTATTGGGCTCTGGAGAGGTTTTTGTCCTGAGAATATTTTTCCCAATCCTCAGCAGTCTAGCTGCTCTTAGTGGCAAGTCTAGCCCCTAAAAACTTCAATATTTGCCTGGAAGAGGTCTGGGGGTGGAGTATAGGCAAGTCGCTGTATTGAGTGCTAGAGAGGTTTTGACCCATAGGCTATTTTTTGGGTCTCTGTGGCATTTTGCTTTGAGCCACTTCTCTCTGTCCAAGCTCCATACCCCATCTCTACATTTCCTCAGCCTCCTCGGGTCCCCAGTCTTGCTGTTCTTATGAGCAGGTCCAGCCCCTGAGAATTTAAAGATTGTCTGGAAGAGGTCTGGGTGTGGAGTGTGGGCAAGATCTGTATTGAGCACTGGAGAAGTTTTTGCCTGAGGGCATTTTTCAGTTCTCTGTGGCGTTTTGCTGTGAGCCACCCCTGCTCCCCATGCTCTGTACCCTATCTTCACTTTTCCTCAGCCTCCCAGTGTTCCAAGTCTTCTTTCTCTTAGGGGTTGTTGACCTCAACCAGCCTCCCTCCTAGAACTTAGGAGTTTGTACAGTGCTCGTTTGGACTCTGGAAAGGTAGGTGAAGTGGGGGTGGGGTGATGAGCTTGCCCCTTGATGGGGGAAATTTCGCCCCCTTTTAGCATGGAAATGCCCTAACTTTGCCTACCTTCCATGCTGTGCCCTACCATGAAACTCCTTCGCTTGGTTAACTTTGGTTTTGTCATTTTGAGGTACTCTGTCTCAATTGGTGGAGAGGAGAAGAAGAGCTCTGCTTCTACTCTGGAGCCATCTTGACCTGGAATTCTCATGTATAGTTACTTCTTGTCTACTGAATCATTCACTCATTTATGCATATACAACTCCAAATATCTGTGTATTTAATATGGTCTGGGTACTGTACTAGGGAACTCTCTCAAATCTGAACTGATAAGCATAGTTTTAACAGGTTTCTCCCCCACTAAAACACTGTTAGTGGAACTGTGAACTGATCCAGCCATTTTGAAGAGGAATTTGGAATTATGCCCAGAGAGCTGTAAAACTGTATATCCTTAGACCCAATAATTACATTGCTGGGTCTGTTTCCCAAGGAGATCAGGGGAAAAGAAAAAGAACCCACATGTTCCAAAATATTTATAGCAGCTCTCTTTGTGGTGAGAAAGAACTGGAAATGGAAGGGATACCCATCAATTGGGAAATGACTGAACAAATTGTGGCATTTGATTGTGATGGAATACCACTGTGCCATATGAAATAAAGAACAGATTAAACTACATGAGATAATGAAGAGTGAAATGAATAGAATCAAGAGAACATTATATCCCACCATAGAATTAATATTTGAAGAATAATTGTGAATATTCACCTTCAAAAAATGAACTGAGAAGTAGAAACATGAAAGAAACAATCTATGTTAGCTGATGTCTTCTATGGTATAGGGAGGTGGGGGAGGGACTGAATTTTAAAAATTTAAGATAAAAAAAGGAAAATCTGTTTCTCAGCTCTCCTGACAAATCTAATTTCTCTTTCTTTTAAGGCAAATTGTATCTTCTGCCCTTTTCTGCATCAGGGTAAATACTCTGATCCTTTCATGAAGTCATTATTTCATTTAGTTATAGCCTCCATGTTTTCTTGTTCTAGAAATTCTGTCTCTATCTTTCTGTCAATCTTCCATAAATGATTTACATACCAGAAACCTTCTTTGGTTGCTGTTTTAAAATCTGAAAAACAAAGTTCAAGATTTACCTTTTCTAGTAAAACTTTTATAAGTCACAATGATTATTCATTTCTCTTTGGCATGCATAACTAGTATAATGGAAAAAGCACTGGAATGGGAATCAGGAGACCTGAGTTGTTGCTTCTCCAGGCATCAGTTTTCTCATCTATAAAATGAAGTTGAACTAGCTTGTCTAATTTGCTTTCCAATTCTTAACATTCAAAAATATTCCAATATATTTTCAAGAATGACTTAAATAATGTTTTATGGTTAAATTTCAGTTAAACAGAAAATTAAATTCCTGGTCAATTAAACAAAATATTTCATTTCTCAAGAATTCTGGTTAACTGAGGCTGGGGGTATTTGGTATACATTATGCTTATTCCTTTCCCTACTATTGCTACATTGTGAAATTACATAATATATTGCTGCTCAATGATACTTTTTATAGAGTGATATTAAAATACATTACTTATCTTGCAGTTGAGAATTCTACGTCAGGCTTCTGTGGGAGGTTGAATAAAAGAGGAGGACATACTCTGAGAAGAGGAAAAGGAATTGTGAATGTGATTTGGAGGGCTTTGGAATTGTGAAGGCCCACAACTGAAATTTGGAAAGAAAAAAATGGGAGGATTTGAGAAGAAACAATAAGGGAAGAAAAAAGGAGAAGGGCTTAAACTGAAAGAGAAAAACTTGAATGAAATGGCTTGATGAGGTTTAACAAAGTGTGATATGGAAATCACTTTAAAAGACTGATATATATTAATTTAAGGTCTCCAAGGAATTCAGCTATGTAATTCCTAAATGAAAACGAAAGTCAGCAGTCAACCTTTTATGGAGTTTTTAATTACAAACAGTAGGAAGAAAGGTATGAGAGAGAGAGAGAGAGAAAGAGAAAGAGGAGAGAAGGGAATAGGGCTTAAATACCCACTCTGCTTAGGCTGGGCCAAAGGCCCAAGGCCTTGGATAGCCGAGGCAAAGAAAAGAGATCAGTCCCTATCACTCACGCGACCAAAATGGAGAAACAGTCTGAGGGCCTCCACTCCAAGCACCAGTCTCCAACAACCACACTCTCCTCCACACAGGAAGAAGAAAGCCCTCCTCAGCTGTCCTCTGCCTCACTTCCTGTGTCTCACCTGTGCCAATGGTGGCTCTAGCTTAACCCAGGACCACTCAGAGGTCTGTCCCCTTTGCACGAGTCTGTTGAAGGCCATATTCTCAAATAATTAAATCTTGAGCTTTTGCTGCAGCCCTTTCTAAATTCTGTTACCTTGAGTAGGGTGGAGATTGTAGTTTCTAAGACCTGATTCTGTCATTCCAAGTATCTCTATTGTTATTGATCAGGAAATAGCCAAATCCCATCCTCTAAAGAATGGTTTGAACAGGGTTGAGTAGTTTTGAAATTCACAAAAGGTAATGGACTCAAGAAGGACTGAAGAGAAAGTATAGAAAGAGTCAAAGAAGAGGAAAAGAAAGGGAAATAGAAAATGCACTCAAGGAGATGGTGGCAAGGTAAGATAATTAAAAAATATAAGAAATTGAGGAAGAAAGGGAAATAGAAAATGCACAAGGAGGTGGTGACAAGATAAGATAATTAAAAATATAAGAAGTTGAAAAGCCAAGGTAAAAATCTAGTAAAAAAAGGAAAGGAAGTTGAGTATAGATTTTAAGGTACTAAAGGAGAAGTAGAGTGGCATTTTACTCTAAAGCTGAGATCCCCACAAGTAGCTGGTCAAAGCAGGGAAGCTATTAGCTTAAAAAGACAAGGACTGAAGGTCTTATTTTCAGCTAAATATGAAGAACAGGAAGGTTTTGCCATGACCTGAACTGAATGTATGAAAAGGGTCTCTAATGTAGAGATCTATGCTTTGTCATGTGCCCTAGAAAGTTGGGTTGTTTTTGTTTTTATCATTGTTAAAGAGTGCTTTTCAGATATATAGATCACCCAAAACTGGCAGTGACAGTTAACACACTGGACAAGTTAGGCTCCAAAAAAGATTTTGACAGACTAGAACACTGGCTTGAATCGATTAAGTTGAAATCTGACAGGGAAAAATATAAGATTGTATGTTAGGGTTAGGAAAATTAGCTTCATAAATAAGTTATAAGGAAAGTGTAGCTCAATACCAGTTCACTTGAAAAGGATCTGATGATTTTAGGGGACTGAAAACTCAGTGTGAGTTAACTGTGTGATACTCTAGTCAAGAAATTGTGAATCTTAAAATTGCTCAGACTATACCTTAGAAGATTTGGTTAAGCTATTCCCCTATTATAACAATGGAGGTACTTGGTCAGGAATGTATTGAGAACTTTAAAATTACTCCACCCTGCTCAGACAGTGCCTTAGGAGAAGATAAAGTTGCAAATTCCTGATTAAACAATGAAAAGTCCCCAACTCATACTTATAGTGAAGCAAAAACCCTAAGCTAGGTGGTCTATTTTTAAATCTAATACAAAAGGGTGCTAAGTACCTATAAAGGTTAAATTAATCACTAAAAGGTCAAGCAACTTACAAAAGGCAAGCTTAGTAAAAGAGATGTAAAATACTCAGAAGATATAATATACCCAGAGAAGGTGAGAACTAAAGAGTGATGAGAACTAAGAACAGGCAGTCCTGGGAAAAAGCATCTACTATGATTGGTAGATGTGAAAATTTAGGGGAGGTGACATGAGAGAAAATGCTTTTTAAAAGGAGCTCCCTGAACTCAGTTCAGGAGTTGAGGATTTCAGTGAAGGACTGGAGGTTGCTTGGGATGATCTTGTGGTGAGTGATAAAGACTGACTCTCTCTCCCTTAAGGCTCAGGCCAAATGGCCTAGGCCCTTTCTACTATTTATTCTTTCTTTCTTTCTCTTTCTTTCTTTCTTTCTTTCTTTCTTTCTTTCTTTCTTTCTTTCTTTCTTTCTTTCTTTCTTTCTTTCTTTCTTTCTTTCTTTCTTTCTTTCTTTCTTTCTTTCTTTCTTTCTTTCTTTCTTTCTTTCTTTCTTTCTTTCTTTCTTTCTTTCCTTCTCTTCCTTCCTTCCTTCCTTCCTTCCTTCCTTCCTTCCTTCCTTCCTTCCTTCCTTCCTTCCTTCCTTCCTTCCTTCCTTCCTCCCTCCCTCTCTCTCTCTCTCTCTCTCTCTCTCTCTCTCTCTCTCTCTCTCTCTCTCCCCCCCCCTTAATTCTTTCATTTATATTATATTAATTAAAATCTCCATAAAACCCAGCTGATTTGGGTATTTTCATATTTGGGAATTTTCCCATGGCGACCAATTATTTTTTATTTAAATCAAGACACTAAAAATTATCTTTACTGTTTGGCCAAAACCTTTACAGTTTTGGCAATTCACGGTCTTAGAAACCACATTTTCTCGGTTACAAAAGCTATTTTAATCTTAGGCTCATTAAGAAAAGGATGATGTCAAGAACAAAGAAGAGAATAATTAGACCATATCTGGGGCATTATGACCAGTTCTAGGTGCCACACTTTAGAAAGGACATTGATAAGCTGGAGACAGTTAAGAGAAGAAAAAGGAAGAAGGTGAAAGGTCTCTATTTCATGACATAGGAGGAAAAGCTATAAGAGCTGGGGATGTTTAGCATTACAAAGTAGTGCTGAGGGAGTGGGAGACCTGACTACACTATTCAAGTATTTGAAGAGTTATTGTGTGGAAGAGGGGATACATTTGTGTGGCTTGTCCCTAGAGGGAAGAACCAAGAATAATATGTGGAAATTGCAAAGAAGCAAATTTGGGCTTAAAGTAAGGGGGAAAGTCTTAAGATTTTATTGTTGTTATTTAGTTGTTCCAATTTTGTCTTCTTGGCAGGAATACAGGAGTGACTTACTATTTCCTTCTTCAGCTCATTTTACAGAAGAGGTAACAGGAAAACCGGGTTAAGTGACTTACTCAAGGTCACATCCAAGGTCAGGTCTTCCTGACTCCAGGCCTAGTACTCTATATCCACTCTGCCACCTCACTGTCCCTCCTAAGATTTAGAATTGCCCAATGTGGAATGGGCTCTCTTGAGAGGTATTGAAAGTCTTCCTGTAAAATAAAAACTCGGTAGGGATGCTTTAAGGAGCTCTAGGAGTGGTTCCTATTCAGATGTAAGTAGTATTAAATGGCTTCTGAGTACCTTTCTGATTTTGTGGTTCAGTGATCAACAATAAGAGATAAGACCATGAGTATTATATTGACTTTTCTAGAAAAGAAAATTATTCTGGGGAAATCAGCACATTTGTGGAGCTGCTTTAAAATAGGTAGGGATTCTCCTACCTTGTGGTCTTCAAAAAAGAAATAGTTGACCATTAAATGTCTAACATGTTAGAATGGCTTTCTTGTTAAGGTATTTTTGAAGAATATGGACTCTGAGGTCCCTTTCTACTCTTGGGTTGTTAGTCTGTAACAAATTCAGGATGAGTGAAGA
Source organism: Monodelphis domestica (assembly GCF_027887165.1). Taxonomy (NCBI): domain Eukaryota; kingdom Metazoa; phylum Chordata; class Mammalia; order Didelphimorphia; family Didelphidae; genus Monodelphis; species Monodelphis domestica. The sequence continues at coordinate 66,344,337 of NC_077233.1, forward strand.
GTATGATGTGGAAACCAAAAAAGCAATTGTGAATTTGGAATACATTGAAAGGAGCATAACCTCCTGAGAAGAAGAGTGGCCAGATCACATCTACAGTCTTGTGTTTAATTCTGAATGTTAAAGTTCAAGAATGATTTTAATAAATTGAAAGGCATTCAATTAGAGAGCAACAAGAATAATGAAGAGCCTTGGGAAAAGTCATATGAAGGCTAGTTTAAAGAATTGGATACATTTAGCCTGGAGACAAGAAGTCTCGGGTAGGACATGCAGTACTTAAAATCAGCTGTCATTTGGAAGAGTAATTGGACATTCTGTTTGTTCCCAGAGGATAAAACGAGAAACAATGGGTTTAAGTTTCAAAGAAGTAAATTAAGGCAATGTCCTGGGGGACTTCACCAAACTTTCTGGTGGTGGACTGGGCTGATATTAAAGGCAGTGGGTTAACTATCATTGGAGGCAAGATGACTACTTGTTGGGTATGATATAGTGGGGATTCTATGTGTGAACTGAATCAGACAATTGCTGAGCTCCCTTACAATTCTCCAATTCTGTGATTCTGAAACTTTAACAAGGACTACCTTGACACAATGGGTACTTCCAAGAAAACAAATATAACCTTCAAAAAGTAGGCATCTAAAAAGACTATCTGCCCTTTGATTCAGCCATAGCACTGCTGGGTCTGTACCCCAAAGAGATAATACAGAAAAATACATGTACAAGAATATTCATAGCTTTGCTCTTTGTGGTGGCAAAAAATTGGAAAATGAGGGCATGCCCTTCAATTGGGGAATGGTTGAACAAATTGTGGTATATGTTAGGGATGGAATACTATTGTGCTCAAAGGAATAATAAAGTGGAGAAATTCCATGGGAACTGGAACAACCTCCAGGAATTGATGCAGAGTGAAAGGAGCAGAACCAGAAGAACATTGTACACAGAGACTGATACACTGTGGTACAATCAAATGTAATGGACTTCTCCATTAGTGGCAATGCAGTGATCCTGAACAACTCAGGAATTTACGAGAAAAAAAAATTATCCACATTCAGAGGAAAAACTGTGGGAATAAAAACACCAAAGAAAAAACAACTTCTTAATGACATGGGTAGAGGGGGATACGATTGGGGATGTAGACTCTGAATGAACATCCTAGTGCAAATACCAACAATATGGAAATGGATTCTGATCAAAGACACATGTAATACCCAGTGGAATTGTGTGTCGGCTATGGGAGGGGAGGGGACGAAGAAGGGGAAGGAGGAATAGAAAATGATTTTTCTAACCAGGGAATAATGTTCGAAATTGACCAAATTAAAAAAAAAAACTTTTTTAAGTAGGCATAGAATGTTCTACAATTTGTTTCAGCAAAAATATATCAAGGAAGCAATTAATCCTAGAATTTTATATAGTGATGTATTATTATTATCATTATCATTATTTTTTTTAATTTTAAACCCTTACCTTCCATCTTGGAATCAATACTGTGTATTGGTTCCAAGGCAGAAGAGTGGTAAGGGCTAGGCAATAGGAGTTGAGTCACTTGTTATAGTGATGTATTATTTTTAATAAAATGAGAATACAGAAACCAAAGATCCTTGAATTTAAAAAAAAAACATGATAGTTAGGTGTTATAAAAATTAGATATTACTATATTCTATCTATAATTTAAAATTCCTTTCTTTGCAAAATGACAATTTGTGGTTTTACAGTTTGTCAGTCTATTCCAGCTGTTTTGAACTTGGAGACTTTTTCAAAAATCCTATCAGCCAGACCAAATAAAATAATGTTTAAAATTAAAAAAAAATCATATCAGCCAGTAATATAAAAGTCATATGGCTTTATTATAGGTGGGGTCTAACTCTCAGTCAGGATGTCATAATGCCTGACTGAAGATACCCTGTAGCTGGAAGATGAGGGGAACAGGAAAAGGGAGAAGAAAAGGTTAGGGTAGATAATATAGATCAAGTTTCAATTATAGTTCTGGTGAAATGCATATATAATAATCATATATTCACTGAATGCAAAACTCTTTATTTCTATATTACCAGCATTTTAACAGGAAAAGGCCCTATTTAGAACTTCATACAATCTTTATGGTCCTTGATAAAATGCTAAGACATCCAGCTGTACCTCCAGGAACACTTCTAATTCAACCTAAAGAAAGGAGCGGAAGAAATGCCTGACACCAACATAAGGTGGCATATATGTTTATTTTTTTCCCCCTTTTAAACATTATTTTATTTGGTCATTTTTTTAAAATTTTAAACATTCTTTTATTTGGTCATTTCCAAACATTATTCACTGGAAACAAAGATCATTTTCCTTTCCTCCCCGCCCCCGTCCCCCCACCTTTCCCTCTCCCATAGCCAATGCACGATTCCACTGGTTATCACATGTGTTCTTGACTCAAACCCATTTCCCTGTTGTTGGTATTTGCATTAGAGTGTTCATTTAGAGTCTCTCCTCAGTCATATCCCCTCAACCCCTGTAGTCAAGCAGTTGCTTTTCATCCCACAGTTTATCCTCTGCTTGTGGGTAGTATTTTTTAGATCCCTGCAGATTGTTCAGGATCACTGCATTGCCACTAATGGAGAAGTCCATCACCTTTGATTGTACCACAATGTATCAGTCTCTGTGTACAATGTTTTCCTGGTTCTGCTCCTTTCACTCTGCTTCACTTCCTGGAGGTTGTTCCAGTCTCCATGGAATTCCTCTACTTTATTATTTCTTTTAGCACAATAGTATTCCATCACCAATATATACCACAATTTGTTCAGCCATTCCCCAATTGATGGGCATCCCCTCGTTTTCCAATTTTTGGCCACCACAAAGAGTGCAGCTATGAATATTCTCCTACAAGTCTTTTTCCTTATTATCTCTTTGGGGTACAAACCCAGCAGTGCTATAGCTGGATCAAAGGGCAGACAGTCTTTTATCACCCTTTGGGCATAGTTCCAAATTGCCCTCCAGAATGGCTGGATCAATTCACAACTCCACCAGCAATGAATTAGTGTCCCCACTTTGCCACATCCCCTCCAGCATTCATTACTTTCCATAGCTGTCATGTTAGCCAATCTGCTAGGTGTGAGGTGATACCTCAGAGTTGTTCTGATTTGCATCTCTCTGATTATAAGAGATGCAGAGCACTTTTTCATGTGCTTATTAATAGTTTTGATTTCTTTGGCTGAAAACTGCACGTTCATGTCCCTTGCCCATTTATCAATTGGAGAATGGCTTGATTTTTTGTAAAATTGATTTATTTCTTTGTAAATTTGAGTAATTAAACCTTTGTCAGAGGTTTTTATGAAGATTGTTTCCCAATTTGTTGCTACCCTTCTGATTTTGGTTACATTGGTTTTGTTTGTACAAAAACTTTTTAATTTGATGTATTCCAGATTATTTATTTTGCATTTTGTAACTCTTTCTAAGTCTTGCTTGGTTTTGAGGTCTTTCCCTTCCCAAAGGTCTGACACGTATGCTATTCTGTGTTCGCCTAATTTTCTTATAGTTTCCTTCTTTATGTTCAAGTCATTCACCCATTTTGAATTTATCTTGGTGTAGGGTGTGAGGTGTTGATCTAAACCTAATCTTTCCCACACTGTCCTCTAATTTTCCCAGCAGTTTTTATGAAATAGTGGATTTTTGTCCCAAAAGCTGGGATCTTTGGGTTTGTCATATACTGTCTTGCTGAGGTCACTTGCCCCCAGTCTATTCCACTGATCCTCCTTTCTGTCTCTTAGCCAGTACCAAATTGTTTTGATGACCATTGCTTTATAATATAGTCTGAGATCTGGGACTGCAAGGCCCCCTTCCTTTGTATTTTTTTTTCATTATTTCCCTGGATATCCTTGATCTTTTGTTCTTCCAAATGAACTTTGTTATGGTTTTTTCTAAATCAGTAAAAAAATTTTTTGTAAGTTCCATGGGTATGGCACTAAATAGATAAATGAATTTGGGTAGGATGGTCATTTTTATTATATTGGCTCGTCCTACCCATGAGCAGTTAATGTTCTTCCAATTGTTCAAGTCTAGTTTTAGTTGTGTGCAAAGTGTTTTGTAGTTGTGTTCATATAGTTCCTGTGTTTGTCTCGGGAGATAGATTCCTAAGTATTTTATTTTGTCTAATATGATTTTGAATGGGATTTCTCTTTCTAGTTCTTGCTGCTGAGCTGTGTTGGAATTATATAGAAATGCTGATGACTTATGTGGGTTTATTTTGTATCCTGCAACTTTGCTAAAGTTGTTGATTATTTCAATTAGCTTTTTGGTTGAACCTCTAGGATTCTTTAAGTAGACCATCATGTCATCTGCAAAGAGTGATAACTTGGTCTCCTCCTTGCCTATTTTAATGCCTTCAATTTCTTTTTCTTCTCTAATTGCTACTGCTAGTGTTTCTAATACAATGTCAAATAATAGAGGTGATAATGAGCATCCTTGTTTCACTCCTGATCTTAATGGGAATGGATTTAGTTTATCCCCACTGCAGATGATATTAGTTGATGGTTTTAGATATATACTGTTTATTATTTTTAGGAACGACCCTTCTATTCCTATGCTTTCTAGTGTTTTTAGTAGGAATGGGTGTTGTATTTTATCAAAGGCTTTTTCTGCATCTATTGAGATAATCATGTGGTTCTTGTTGGTTTGCTTGTTGATGTGGTCAATTATGTGGATAGTTTTCCTAATACTGAACCAGCCCTGCATCCCTGGTATAAGTCCTACTTGATCATCGTGGATGACCTTTCTGATCACTTGCTGGAGTCTTTTTGCTAGTATCCTATTTAAGATTTTTGCATCTATATTCATTAAGGAGATTGGTCTATAATTTTCTTTCTCTGTTTTTGGCCTGCCTGGCTTTGGAATTAGTTCCATGTTTGTGTCATAAAAGGAGTTTGGTAGAACTCCCTCTTTGCTTATTATGTCAAATAGTTTGTATAGTATTGGAGTCCACTGTTCTTTGAATGTTTGATAGAATTCACTGGTGAATCCATCAGGCCCTGGGGATGTTTTCTTAGGAAATTCTTTGATGGCCTGTTGGATTTCCGTTTCTGATATGGGATTACTTAAGAATTCTATTTCTTCTTCTGTTAGTCTAGGCAATTTATATTTTTGTAAATATTCATCCATATCACCTAGGTTGGTATATTTATTGCCATATAGTTGGGGAAAGTAGTTTTTAATGATTGCCTTAATTTCCTCTTCATTGGAGGTGAGATCCCCCTTTTCATCCTTGATGCTGTTAATTTGTCTCTCTTCTTTCCTTTTTTAAATTAGATTGACCAGTACTTTGTCTATTTTGTCTGTTTTTTCAAAGTACCAGCTTCTAGTCTTGTTTATTAGCTCAATAGTTCTGTCACTTTCGATTTTATTAATTTCTCCCTTAATTTTTAGGATCTCTAGTTTGGTTTTCTTCTGGGGGGTTTTAATTTGTTCGTACTCAAGTTTTTTGATTTGCATTTTCAATTCCTTGATCTCTGTCCTCCCTAATTTGTTAATATATGCACTCAGGGATATGAATTTTCCTCTAAGTACTGCCTTGGCTGCATCCCATAAGGTTTGAAAGGATGTCTCGCTGTTGTCATTTTCCTCAACGAAATTATTAATTGTTTCTATGATTTCTTCTCTAACCGATTTTGGAGTATCATATTATTTAATTTCCAATTAATTTTTGATTTGGCTCTCCATGTACCCTTACTGATCAATATTTTTACTGCCTTGTGATCTGAAAAGGCTACATTTATTATTTCTGCTTTTCTGCATTTGAGTGCCATGTTTCTGTGACCTAGTGTATGATCTATTTTTGTGAATGTGCCATATGGTGCTGAAAAGAAGGTGTATTCCTTTTTGTCCCTATTTATTTTTCTCCATATGTCTATTAACTCTAATTTTTCTAAGATTTCATTCACCTCTTTTACCTCTTTCTTGTTTATTTTTTGGTTTGATTATCTAAATTTGATAGTGGTTGGTTCAAGTCTCCCACTAATATGGTTTTACTGTCTATTTCCTCCTTCAATTCTCCTAGTTTCTCTGTTAAAAATTTGGATGCTATACCATTTGGTGCATACATGTTGATTAGTGATATTTCCTCATTGTCTATACTCCCTTTTAACAGAATATATTCACCTTCCCTATCCCTTTTGATCAGGTCTATTTTTGTTTTGGCTTTGTCAGATATCATGATTGCAACTCCTGCCTTCTTTCTATCAGTTGAGGCCCAAAAGGTCTTACTCCAACCTTTAATTCTAACCTTGTGAGTGTCAACCTGCCTCATATGTGTTTCTTGAAGACACCAAATGGTCGGGTTTGGGGTTCTAATCCAATCTGCTATTTGTCTTCGTTTTATGGGTGAGTTCATCCCACGTTCAAAGTTATGATTGTCATTTGTGGATTCGCTGGCATTTTGATATCTCCCCCTAGTTCTGATCTTTCTTCTTTAGCTATCTCCTTTTGAACCAGTGATTTACTTTAGGTCAGTCCCCCTAGTCCCCTCCCTTGAGATGCTTCCCTTTCTAGCTCCTCCCTTTTTATGCTCCCTTCCCCTCCCCTTCTCCTTCCCTCCCTTTTATACTTCCTCCCCCCTCCCCCTCCTTAATTTTCCTTTCTTTCTTGCCCTAATGGATAAGATAGAATTCAGGATCCCACTTCACTGAGAGTAAGGTTTAGGTAATTCCACTTCACGCTCTCTTACTCTCCTTCTCATATGAGAGTTCTTCCCCTCCCCTTCCCATGTGTATCTTTATATGGGAAAGATTATTCTATTAAGTCCCCTCCTATTTCTTGAAGTAAATCTTAGTGTTATCGATGGTTCCCCCCCCTCCCTTTTCCTTTTTTTGCCCCCACTTTCCCCAAATCTTCTTAATGCCCCAATCTTTCCCTATGCATGTTTCTTCTAACTACTCTTATGATGCTACAATTTATGAGAGTTACACAAAACATTTTCCCCACATATTAATATATATAATTTGATGTAACTGTAGTCCTTATAGAAGAGAGTTTGGCTTAAAGAAAAAGATAAGATTTATCTCCTTTTCCCTTTCTTTCATATTTACCTTTTCATGTTTCTCTTGCTTGCTGTGCTTGGATATCAAATTTTCCACTAAGTTCTGGTCTTTTCTTAGCAAATGCTTGGAAATCTTCTATTTTGTTGAATGCCCATACTTTCCCCTGGAAGTATATAGTCAGTTTTGCTGGGTAGTTGATTCTTGGTTGGAGACCCAGCTCTCTTGCCTTTCTAAATATCGTGTTCCATGCTTTGTGGTCTCTTAGTGTGTTAGCCGCTAAGTCGTGTGTGATCCTTATGGGAGCCCCTTATATCTGAAGCTCCTCTTCTTGGCTTCTTGTAGGATTTTCTCCTTTTCTTGGAAGCTCTTGAATTTGGCAATTACATTCCTAGGGGTTGTCTTTTGGGGATTTAGTATAGAGGGTGTTCTATGAACCCTTTCTATTTCTATTTTGCCCCCTTGCTCCAGAATATGTGGGCAATTTTCTTTTATAATCTCCTGTAGAATAATATCGAGTTTATTGTTTATCTCTGGTTTTTCTGGGAGACTGATAATTCGGAGGTTGTCTCTTCTTCCTCTGTTTTCCAAGTCTGTGACCTTTTCTGTGAGATATTTTATGTCTTCTTCTAATTCATTAATTTTTTGGCTTTGTTTTATTGATTCTTGCTGTTTTATGATCTCACTTTCTTCGAGTTGCTTAATTCTGGTCGTTAGGGACTGGTTTTGCTTTTCAGCTTTGTCTGCCCTTCTATTGGATGCTTCGAGCTCTTTTTCCAATTGAGCAGTCTTATCTGTCAGACTGCTGATCTCTTTCTCCCATTTTTCTTTCCAGGTTTCCATCTTTTGGGTAAGTTCCCATTTGAGATCTTGCAGAGCTTGTTGATAGTTTCCATTTTGGGAGGCATGTTCTGATTTTTTTTTTTGGATTTCATCCTCTTTCTCTTCTTTTCCTTGGGTACTTCCACAATAAAAGTTTTCAATAGTCACCTTTTTCCCTTTCTTCCTGGAGGCTTGATTTTGGGCCATGTGAGCCATCCCTTTGGTGGTTTTATTCCCCTTTCCTCTTTGGTCTGGGGTCTGGGTGATATGGGCGGGTTTTCTGTGAATTTAGGTTGCCTCAGACTAGTTCTTCCCAGCCTCCGAGGTTTTTTAGAGTGCTGGGCCCCTGATTACAGCCAAAGTGCCCAGGTGTTCAGCTATGCCCAGATAATCAGCGCGTGGTCCACCCCTGGTGTTTAGCTCCGCCCAGCGCAACCGCCCCAAGTAAAGCTCCGCAGCCTGTGCTCAGTGCAGGATTCTCCTGTGAAACCGCCCTGAGATGTTTTTTCCTGGCAGTCCCCAGATCCCAAGGACCCTGGAGTGCCACCCCCCCAGAAAGAGACGTTCCCCACTCACTCGCTGTCCCAGTGAGAGCTCACTCTGGTTTGGTGGGGGAGGTGGGGGGGGAAGGGCGGCTCAGTTCACGTTTCTGTGCAAGCTTTTCCTCCTTCTTATTATAGTGTGGAAATGTTCAAACCCCATGTACCTTCGCCTCTTTGGGGTACTGGGGAGTACTGGTGAGTCCTTCTGTTCCTCCAAAGGTGATTTTTATGCTCCTTTGATGTAGTCTACTTCGTTCGGTGCTGGGGAGAGGAAGTGTGTGGCATCTAGATTGCAGCCATGATTACCCGAAAGTCCTATTTGGTCATTTTCAAACATTATTCATTGGAAACGAAGATCATTTTCTTTTCCTCCCCTCCCTCCCACCACCCCTCCCATATGTGAATCTTAAAATTTCTCAAACTCTACCTTAAAATATTTGGTTAAGGTTATTCCCATTTAAACAATGGAGCTACTTGATCAGGAATGTATTGGGAACTTTAAAATTACTCCACCCATACTTAGGTATACTTTAGGGGAAGATAAAGTTGTAAAACTCCTTAGTGAACAATGAAGGTACTTAACTCATACTTATATACAGTGAGGCCAAAAGCCCTTAAGCTAGGTCTATTTTTAGATCTAAAACAAAAGGGTGCTAAGTACCTATAAAGGTCAAATTAATCACTAAAAGGTTTAGGCAACTTGCAAGGGACAACCTTAGCAAAGAGGTGTGAAATACTCAGAAGTTTTAGTCTTCCCAGAGAAGGTGATAACAAGATGTGAATTAAGAATGATCAGTCCTTTGGAAAATGTCTACTCTACTATGATTGGTAGATGTGAAAATTTAGGGGAGATGACATAGGAGAAAATTCTCTTAAAAAGGAGGTCAGAGGCCTCTGGAATGAGTTCAGCTTAGGAAGCTGAATTGGAGTCTCTCAGTGGCTGAACTTAGTTGAGCTCAGGAGCTGAACTGAAGGGTCTCTCTGAACACTAGAGTTTTGCTTGGAAAGGATCTTGTGGTGAGTGATTAAAGATTGACAGTTTTCTCTCTTAAGGAGAAAGGCCTAAGCCCTATTTCCTCTTACTCTCTCTCCCTTTCCTTAATTCATTAATTTGTATTAATTAAAATCTCCATAAAACCCAGCTGACTTGAGTATTTCATATTTGGGAATTTTCCCCATGGCAACCACTTTATTTTTAAAATAAAATCAAGACACTAAAAATTTATCTTTGAAGTTTTGGCAATTCAAAGTCTTAAACCCATATTTTCACAGTCAGTTTATGGCAACCACTCTTTTGTCTGTGACATAGCCAACGCACGATTCCATTGGGTATCACATGTGTCCTTCATTCAAACACATTTCCATGTTGTTGGTATTTGCCTTGGCGTGTTCATTTAGAGTCTCTCCTCATTTAGAGTCTCTCCTCAATCATATCCCCTCGACCCCTGTAGTCAAGCAGTTGCTTTTCCTCGGTGTTTTTACTCCCACAGTTTGTCCTCTGCTTGTGGACAATGTTTTTTCTCCTAGATCCCTGCAGAATGTTCAGGGACATTGCATTGACACTAATGGAGAAGTCCATTATGCTCGATTGTACCACAGTGTATCAGTCTCTGTGTACAATGTTTTCCTGGTTCTACTCCTTTCACTCTGCAACACTTCCTGGAGGTTGTTCCAGTCTCCATTGAATTCCTCAACTTTATTATTTGTGACATATATGTTTAGAGGAAAATTTCAACTTGCACATAACTTCTCCCAAGATTAATCCAAAGAAAACGCCAAGGAGATTAACCTCAAAATTGTGGGTTGACCTCTCTATCTTTGTGGTAAATAAAATTGGTGGCTTAGAAATATAATGTCTTGTGTTCTGTCTAAACTTATCTCTGCCTTCCTTTGTATATGACTCCCACTGATACCAGTATACATCAGCCTCTGAAGACAATGACAGAAAAAACAAAACTCTTATGATCAAAGGAAAAGCCTTAAGGCCAGGATTTGTATTAATGATATGGAAAGATGTTCCTACTGCCACTCATGATGTACACACACCATTCAACTATCTCTCTAGCTACTTAAGGGGATTCCCATCCCCAATTCTGCCAAATTATCATCTAAGATAAAGGAAAGAATCCCAAGATTCTTTTTATGTTTCTACCAAAAGTTTGATGCTTACCCTAATACTCACAACCTCTTTCCCTTAATCTTTAATCAGTCAACAAAGAAGCATTTACTAAGTATCTATCACGTGCTAGGTGCTATAGATAAATGTATAAAAAGAAAGTTAGGCAGAATTGCCTCAAGGAGCTTACATTCTTTTAGAAAGATATAGAATGTTCATAAAGATGTAAATATAGGATATATTCAAAAAGGTACAAAACACCTGAGGGAATTAAGAAAGATCTCTTAAAGGAGGTGGTACTTGGACTAAGACTTGAAGGAAGTTACACATTCAAGAGTAAGAGGTGAGAAAAAGCATTCCAAGCACAGAGGACACTATGCAAAGATATAGCAGCGGGAGATGGAATATACCATTATGAGGAACTTCAAATAGGCTGGCTTGCCCGAAGCATAGGGTATATTTAGAGTAGTTATCTGTAATCAATCTGAAAAGGAAAATGGGAGGGAGATTGTGAAGGACTTTTACATGTCAGAGAAACTAATTTGATTCTAGATGCAACAAGGCACCTGTGAAGCTTCTTAGAGCAGGGTTGTATCATGGTCTGCCTCATGGATCTCCCCACGTACTAGCTAAAATCCCACTAATTAAAAGAAGTTGTTTTTTTTTTTTCCTGAGCCCCATGAATGCCAGTTGTCCCTCAATTATCTATAGTTAATCTTGTCTGTCTCCTGTTTGTATACGGTTGTTTGCATGTATCTCCCCCATTAGCCTGTGGTCTCTTGGAGAGCAGAAACTGTGTTTTGTCTTTCTTTGTCTCTCCAGCACTTACACAGTGCTTGAAAGAATAGTAGGCTCTTAATATATTTTTGCTGACTTGATCTAAAGTTGATATAAGGAAAACTACTCAAAAAAAACAAACCCTTATGTTCTATCTTAGAATCAATACTGTGCATTGTTTCTAAGGCAGAAGAGTGGTAAGGGCTAGGCAATGGGGGTCAAGTGACTTGCCCAGGGTCACACACCTAGGAAGTACCTGAAGCCAGGTTTGAACCCAAGGACCTCCTGACTCTTGCCCTGGCTCTCAATCCACTGAGCCACCCAACTGCCCCCAGGAAAACTACTCACTAAAGGACTGAAGCAGCCTATCTCATAGATACTTGTGATATTCTGAAATACAGCATAATATCCATATCATTTATCTATTACCATATGAAATAATATGCCCAGTTCACCTCCTTTTATGCCCAAAACACTATCCATATTACTGCTTCAGAGACTTTATCTCTTTGTTTCTTTATGTACTATGTTGTAAGATTTAAATTAAATTTGACTCAATATGAGAATTATAAAAGTGAGATTGTGGTCACTGTTTATAAAATATTAGCCCTGAAGTCAGAAATGACTGTTTGTAGCTTTTATTTTGCAACAAGGTAGAGTACTTGATGAAGTACTCCAAAGTACTTGATTAAGTGAAGAAAAAGAAATTCCTTTTCACAATATGGTTCTTCTACTGAAATTCCATTCTCCTAAATCCTGCTCTAAAACTTACATTATGGCCTAGATGAGATCCTGATTTCTTAGATTATGCCTAAAGAGTAGAAGCTCTGAAAGGTCATGCCCTAGCTGGGAAAGCTTTGCATACAGTACTGATTATGCCCTTTGACAACCAATCTCAGTTCAGAGAATATCACCACCAGAAAGTTGACGGCCAGGTGATTGATCAATCTGTCTATCTATATGCACATACCTACACACATATATAACTATATGTAAATGTATGCAGTCCACAAATTATCTATTGAGAGGAGGAGTGAGTTGTAAGTAAAACAATGATCTTGAATCAGGAATGCCCATGCAAGTAGGAACATTTTAAACAATATAGACCACTTTATCTTTTATGATGTTTTCCCTCAAAAATTGCCCATTGTTCAACCTCAAGGAGGCATTAACCATTGATTCACAGAATTCTCCAATGCTGCTTGTAGGGAAAGATGTAAGGGAATTTCTGAACTTTGTAAGAGTCTAGCTTGGGTGACCTCTATGGCTGATTCTAAATCTAAGATACATTGCCTCTTGCAATCTGATTAATGGAAGAATCTATATCTATTGAGTCAAATACAATTATCCTCATGGTTGCTTTTTTTGGCTCCAATTCACCATATTTCTATTATTATTATTATCAGGAGAAGAATTCTCCTTAAAAATTTCACTGAAACTCACTTTTTATACTAAGTTTAATAGGAAGCATTAATTCAATAAGCATTTATTTAGGTGACAACCCTATGAGGTGCACTGGGGATGCTGGGGATGTAAAGGAAAACAAAACAGTCCTTGCCATCAAGGGGATTACCTTCTTTGGAGAATAAGTAAGTGTGTAATTAAGTACAATAAGAATAAGTAAGCAGGTAAGTATAGTATAAAGAAAATTAAAGAGGGTAAAGGCACTAATGAGTTGGGAGGAGGCAGCTGGAAATACTTTCCTGGAGAAGGTAGTACCTGACCTAAGCCTTGGAGGAAGACTATGAGAGGTGGAGAGGAGTATCATTGACACAGGAGACAATTCCTATGAATGCATGGAGATAGAAGATGAGCCAGGAACGGATTACCAGAGCAATCTGACTGGAACATAAAGTATGTGATGTGATCAGTATGAAATAAAGCTGAAAGGTAGCTAAGTGCTGGTCTGTAAATAGCCTCAACTACCTTAGTGAGTTTATATTTTATCCCATAACAAGATTATTTTGGCAACCATGTGAAGTATGAATTGGAAAGGAGAAAGCCTGGGAGAAGAGAAAGCATAGAAGGCTATTGGAGAAGCCCATATTAGAGGTGATAAGGATTTGAATGAGAAAGGCTGGGTGTACAGAGAGAAGGGGTCTGCTGGTGTGGTGGAGACAGAATCAACAACACATGGCAATAATGGGCTCTAGTGCTTTAAAGTTGGAAAATGAGGGGATGTCCTTCAATTGGAGAATGGCTGAACAAATTGTGGCATATGTTGGTGATGAAATACTATTTGTGCTGAAAGGAATAATAAAGTGGAGAAATTCCATGGAGACTGGAACAACCTCCAGGAAGTGATGCAGAGCGAGAGGAGCAGAACCAGGAGAACATTGTACACAGAGCTGACACATTGTGGTACAAGAGAATGTAATGGGCTTCTCCAGTAATGGCTTTACAATGTCCCTGAACAACCCGCAGTGAACAATGTATGAAAATGACCAAATAAAATAATGTTAAAAAAAAAGTCAGGGAAAGGACAGGTTCTGTGTTTAGTGCTGAAGATTCCATTACCTAGGAGACAAAGTAGATACTTAGGAGAAAGTGATAGTTGGAAGAGACTTTTGTCTCTGGGTTCCCTGTGGGAAAGGAGTATGTTTCTGGCATTCTCTGAAACTGGCAGTCTTTTGATTAACTCACAGTTGTGAATAGAGAAAGGGATTTACAGTATATAAGGAGGTTGTAGTTTGATTAATGCTGACTGATTGGCTTAGGTAGGATAGTTAGATAGTAAATAAATTATTAGATAGTCAGTGTTGAGAAGTTGGGCCTCGATCTGGCAGAAGAAACTGCCCTTGAAGGCAGATAGATTTAGGGTTTTTTAGACAATTTTAGTTAGGATTGGGATCTTAGGCATAGTTATAAGATATTAGGAGATTACTCTCACTTTTCGCCTTTCTATTTCCTATCTGAACTTTCCTCAAAATAAACTAAGTGTTTTGTGTTTACTAAACTGCTGTCCTGACCTTTGTTCAAACTCCAACCAAAAATTCAACCCTTCACAGCTGCTAAAAATACTTTTGTCCTAATAGGTTCTTTTACTTTCCCTTTGATCTCTTTGGCATACAGATATTGTATCCCAATATCTCTAGTAGAGATATTATTGTATCAAAGATAGTATCTCATAATTCAAAATTCTCTAGTTAATAGTTATTTAATTTTATGTGACTCAATTGAAAGTTTGATTTCTTCTTCTAAAAACTGTCCATTTATATCCTTTGACCATTTATCATTTAGGAATGACTTTTTAAAAATAAATTTCTCTCAAGTTCTATAAAAAAAAAGTTTACAAAGCTCTTTACATACTATTGAAAAGTTAAAAATAATATGTACTCTTTTCTGGCTCCTAAAATAACCTTTTGATTTCAAAGCAAAAAAAAAGTTTTATCTTAAGACTTTAGTTACAGATTGGCTCCCCCAAAATGAGCTAGGCAGACCAATGGAGAAACATCCACTGGTTGTTAATGTGGGCATCTGGAAGATCTGACTCTTGCCCTGATTGAGGTCTGAATCCTCTAATCAGAGACTCAGGAAAGAACACCCTGGAAAAGCGTAAATTAACATTGACAGAGGGGAACTAGGGACTTAAAAGGCATGGTTCAGGCTCAGTCTGCTGGGGTGGTGGTAAGGGGAGGCGGCTCAAAGAGTTAGCCAGCAACCCTATGGCCCGTTCTCTCTGGCCTACTTTTTGCTATTTAATAAATAAAAATTATAAAATCAAGATACAATATCAAGAGAATTTTAATTGTAATACTACATTACATTATATGAACCTTCTACCAAACCTGGAGGTGGATACTATTGGTATTATTCCCATGTTTCAGATAAGCTGTATTCTAAGGCTCCTTAATGATTAAACAAGTTAGTAAAATTCTGAGGGCAGGATTAGAACTCAGATCTCTCAGTCCAAGCACTTTCTACATCATTAGGCTGATAATGAACAGAGATGTTATGCTTATCAGAAATTGCATTTCACCATGAAGTGTTAAAATATTTGAGGCTAGGGATAGACCTTCATCTATTTTTTTTTATGAAAACAGACAATCAAGTATAAGCATCCTTGATATGTGTTACTTGCTTCTTTTCATTTTCATCTTAAAAGATATCTCCTGAGATTCACTGAATGTTTAGCAGCATGTTAGGAAAATCTTGCTGGTAATTAGCTATTTCACTTGGGGCTCCTCATGAAGATTTACTGAAAATAAATTGACTTCATTTATATATTAAGTTAACTTTAAAGATGTTAAATTACCAAGTAAAATGGAGGTGATTGCCATTAATCCAGTCATTTTTTACTATAATATACAAATCACAGTACTTAATACAATTTCTTGTTTCAAATTACAAAAAATATTTTTCACTGTAAACTACATTTTGATTTTGTTTTCTTAAAGTCCATTATCCTTTCATCTGTTTCAGATTAGTCACAAGCTAAATAATTAGGAACTAATATTTCAATGTAATTGTACTTTGAACATTACTCATACTGTGAAACTCAAAATAAAAGCAAGCAAAAGATATAAATTAATTGTTAAAACTATAAATGATGTAATACTTTGTAAGAAGACAGAAACTCTACCAGCCTAGACGTTGACTTCAAAAAAGAAATCAGGCTTTGGGGTAGATGGAGGAATCACATAAACTAGAAAAGATACAAACAAAAACACCTATGGTTAGAGGAGGATGTAGATGATGCTAATAAAAATTTTTATAATGGTAGAATACTCTTAGAGTTGACAAAATACTTTCTCATCCATTTTCCTTTCTGACTGAAAACTTTCTTCTATGGGTAGAAGATTATATTTTAGTGAATTTACTAATGATCTTGTACAACCCAATAATTTTACATTCTAAACTTGGGATAACATTAAGTTTTAGAATATAATTTTAAATTCTAGGTTAAGAATTTTTCATTGGGGTGGAACACATTAAAAAATGGAGAGTGCAGATAGGCAAACCCAAGACGATGGAAGTGAAGCACTCAACCAAGAGCTCTCCCAAATTCCCCTCTAAACAATTGAAATCAAATTCTGAATTGGCAGAACCAAGAAAGATTAGGTGAAACAATTTTCCAGTCTAAAACACCTTAGAGGTTGGCAGGGAAGGTCTATTTTATCAGGATGGTGGTGGGCCTTGGGAGGTCAGCAGAGGTCTCACCTTCAGGGCAATTACATTGGTAGGATTGGGAGCTCTCAGCTCATAGGTAGTATGGGAGTTGGACAATAGGTTGGAAGAAAACTGCAGGGGATCCTTTGTTGGCATTTAGTTCAGTTCCCTGTTTCTGTGCCCATATACAGTTCTGAGTCACAGTTCCAGATTCAAAAGAAGCAACAGCACTTGAGGTACAGGGGAGCAGCATCCCAGGTTGGGGTTTCAAGGTGGAGAGTAATATTTGTGGTCGGCTCACAGAAGAATAGGGACCCATGTCTCAATTCAAAGACAAAGGCAAGCACTAGTAATTTCAGCTACAGGAAAGCATGGAATCTGGCCATAGCCAACAGGGCCAAGAGGAGTATCAGCACCTGGGGCTAAAGGGGAACAAGGTCCCTTTCTGGGGAAAGACCAAGTATAAACCAGGAGAATAGTGACCAAATTTCTCTTTAGATCATATAACCTTAGAAGTACTAAAAACCAACAGACCTCCAGAGCTAGCTGTGAACAACAGTAAGAAAGGCCTGAAGCTTGGAATAGTGCTTCTCCCAACCCAGAAAAAGGACCTAAGAGTAACATAAATTTTTTTTTTAAAAAAGGGCTGGAAAAATGAGCAAACAACAAAAAATAAACTGACCATAACAAGTTACTATGGAGATAGGGAAGATCAAGACCCAAACCAAGAAGAACACAATAATATCAAATCAAGTCTCAAAGAAAAACATGAATGGGATAAAACCCAACATAAATTCAAATAATAGATTTAGAGGGAAACTGGGAAAAGAAATGAGAATGATACAAGAAAATTATGAAAAGAAAGTCAACAGCTTGGTAAGAGAGGCACAAAAATCACTGAAAATAATACCTTAAAAAGAAGAATTAGCCAAATGGAAAAAGAGGTATAAAAAAGCTTAATGAAGAATTACTTAAAAATCAGAACTAGGTAACTAGAAGCTAATGAATCCATGAGATATCAAGAAACAATAAAACAAAATCAAGAGAATGAAAAAATAAAATATGAAATATCTCACTGGAAAAACAACTGACTGCTCGCAAGTAGATTGAAAAGAGATAATTTAAGAATTATTAGACTGTGTAAAAGCTATGATGAAAAAAGATTCAAGAAATTATCAAGAAAAATTGTCCAATATCCTAGAACCAGAGGGTAAAATAGAAATAGAAAGAATCCACCAATCACCTCCTAGAAGAATTCCCAAAATGAAAACTCCCAGAAATATTACAACCAAATTCCAGAGCTCTCAAGTCAAGGAGAAAATATTTCAAGTAGCCAGTAAGAAACAATTCAAATTAGTCAGGATCACTTAAGATTTAGCAGCTTCCACATTAAAAGATCTAAGGGCTTAGAATATGATATTCTGTAAGAAAAAGGAACTAGGATTACATTAAGGAACAGAATAAGAACCAAGAATAAAAATAACCTGTCCAGAAGAACTGAATATAAACTTTCTGGGTGGGGGGGGGGAATTGATATTTAATGAAATAGATGGCTTATAAGCATTCCTAATAAAATAACCAGAGCTGAACAAAAAAAAATCTGACTTTCAAATATAAGACTCAAGAGAAATATAAAAGGTAAACATAAAAGAAAAATTCTAAGGAATTCAATAAAGTTAAAATATTTATATTCCTAAATAAAACAATAATTATAACTTAATAATTTTATCATTATTAGGATAGTTAGGAGTATCAAAAGGCAGAGGATATGGGTATGAGATGACTATGATGGAATAATTTTTAAAAATATATAATTAAGGGGTGAGAAAGAGGGATGTACTGGGAAAAGGGGAAGGGTGAAGAAAAATACAGAAAATTATCTCACATAACCAAAAGGCAATAAAATTGCACATACCCTTTGATCTAGAAATACCATTACTAGGTCTGTATCCCAAAGAGATTAATGATAGCAGAAAAAAACATACTTGTACAAAAATATAGCAGCTCTTTTTGTTGTAGTAAAGAATTGGAAATTGAAGGGTTGTACATCTATTGGGGAATGGTTGAACAAGTTGTGGTTTATGATTATAATGGAATACTATTCATAAGAAATGACAAACAAGATGATGACAAAAAACCCTGGAAAGACTTATTTTTAAGTGATGCAAAACAAAGTGAGGAAAAGTAAAGTATGTTGTACACTGTAACAACAATATAGCACAATGATCAATTGTGAATGACCTATTATCAGCAATGAAAGACATAGGACAACTCCAAGGCACTCATGATGAAAAATGCTATCCACTGCTATAGAAAGAAATGACAGAATCTGAATGTGGACTGAAACATGCCATTTTTCATTTTATTTCCTTTATGATTTTTACTCCGGTGTAAGTGATATTTATCTTCTTTCACAACATGATGAATATGGAAATATATATTGTATAACATATGTACTATATTACCTGCCATCTTGGAGAGGGGAGGGGTTGGAAGGGAAAGATCATGGATCACAAAATTTCAGAAAACAATTATTGAAAACTGTATTAACATGTAATCTGGAAAAAAATTAAAAATTTAGTAACAAAAAAGGGCTGATGGCAAAATAAAAAAATATATCTCATAAAAGAGGCACAAAAGGAAGAGTTTTTATAATGGAGGTGAAAGTGAGGGAGGAGCGGGCAATACTTGTACCTTACTTTCATCAGAACTGGATCAAAGAGGGAATAACATACTTACTCAGTTGGATATAGAAATCTGCCTTATTAGGGCAGCTAGGTGGTTCCTGTAGATAGCCAGGTCTGGAGATAGGAAGTCTTAGGTTCAAATCTGGCCTCAGATACATCCTACCTGTATAACCCTTGGCAAGTTACTTGACACCAATTACCTAGCCTTACCACTCTTGAGCCTTGGAACCTATACTTAGTATTAATTCTAAGACAGAAGGTAATGGTTTTAAAAAAAGAAATCTGTTTTATCCTACAGATTAGAAGGAGGAGAAGGGGATAAGAGAAGGAAGGAAGGCTAAAAGAAGGGAAAGTGGAAGGGAAGTAGTCAGAAGGAAAACACACTTTTGAGGAGAGATCGGGGAGGGAGAGAGGGAAAGGGAGAGAGGAGGGGGAGGGGAGAGAGAGAGAGGGAGAGAGAGAGAGAGAGAGAGAGAGAGAGAGAGAGAGAGAGAGAGAGAGAGAGAGAGAGAGAGAGAAGAGGCTAAACAAGGAAAAATAAGATGGAAGAAAATACATAGTTAATAACCATAACCGAGAATGGCAATAAGATGAACTAATCCATAAAATGGAAGACAACAGATAGTGGAATGGATTAAATGAATTAAAAAACAGAATTCAATAACATCTTGTTTACAAAAAAACATACTTGAAACAGAGAAACACACACAAAGTAAAAATAAGGAGCTGGAATAGAATCTATTACATTACATTTCAGCTGAGGTTAAGAAAAAAGCAGGGACAATAATCATGATCTCACACAAAACAAAAGCAAAAATAGATCTAACAAAATGAGATAAATGGGGAAATTACATTGTACTAAAAGGTACCATAATCACTGAAGTAATATCAATACTAAACATATATGCACAAAATAGCATAGCATCTGAATTCTTGAAGGAAAAGTTAAATGATTACAGGCAGAAACAGTAAAACTAGACTAGTGGGGGGAGGTCTCAACTTTCTCCTCTCAGAAGATAAATCTAACTATAAAATAAATAAGAAAGACAAAGAAATGAATGGAACTTTAAAATTTTTAGATATGATAGACTTATGAAGAAAACTGAATGGAAATGGTAAGAAGTACATCTTTTTCTCAGTTAACATGGCACTTCACAAAAATTGCCCATGTATTAGGGCATAAAATTCTCACAACCAAATGCACTAGAGCAGAAATGTTAAATGTATCCCTTTCATATCATAATACAATAAAAATTATTTTCAATAAAATGACATGGAAATATACATTAAAGATAAAAAACTAAATATTCTAATCCTAAAGAATGAGTGGGTCAAAGAACATATCATAGAAACAATCAATGTAAACAAACAACGAGATAATGTACCAAATTTTATGGGATGCAGCCAAAGCAACATCTAGGGGAAAACTTCTATCTTTAAACATGTAAATTGACAGAGAAAGAGCAAATAAATGAATTGGGTTTGCAACTAAAAAACAAACTAGAAAAAGAACAAAGATTCCCAATTAAATACCAAATAGGAAATCCTGAAAATTAAAGAATTAATAAAAGTGAAAGAAGACTATTTAATAAATAGAAGTAGGAGCTGCTTTTATTTAAAAAAAAAATAAACCATTTGATGTTTAAAAAAAGAAAAAAATTACCTTCATCAAAAATGGAAAGGGTGAATTCACCACCAAAAGAGATAAAATTAAACCAATTCTTGAGTTATTTTGTCCAATTTATGACAATAAATTTGAAAATCTAAGTGAAATGAACATTTACAAATATGAATTGCCCAGGTTAACAGAAGAAAAAATAGCATATGTAAATAACCCTATCTTAGTAAAAGAAATTGAACAAGCCATAAATGAGCTCCTTAAAAAATATCTCCAGGGCTGGATAGATTCACAAATGAATTCTTTTGTTGCTCCTGATCATTGATTTCAATTTAATTTATAATACACTGATTAATCAATAGATGTTCTGGGATATTTTTAATTAAAAATTTTTAATCATTAAAAATCCTCTTTTTCTCTTTCCTATCACCCTCCCAATTGAGAGTGAAAGAAAAACACAACTCTGTTACAGATTTGCATAGTCAAGGAAATTTTTTGCATTGTCAGTGTCTAAAAGAAATAATCTATATCTCTGTGTTTAGCATAAACACAGAGATATAGATTATTTCTTTTGTTTATCTCTGTGCTTATACATGTAGATTATTTCTTTTAGACATGATTAAAATTTTTTAATTAAAAATATCCTAGAACACTCACATATTAAAATTTAGTGATTTTCTGATTGATGGATATTAATTTTATTTTTAATTCTTTACTACCACAAAAGCATTGCTATAAATGTTTTGGTATATTTGAGGATTAAAAAAATCACTGACCATCTTGGTGTTTATATATGTATGTGTGTGTATACATATGTATACATATTTTATAACTGTAGTTAGGGGGTGAGTTCTTAGCCAAACAAGGAGAAACAAATATTTATTAAGTATGTATTCTATAAACTGCTTGACAGATATTATTTGATTGTAACAACAACTTCGTGATGTAGATGCTATTATTATCCCTATTTTACATTTGAGGAAAGTCAAGCAGTGATTTAGTGACTTGCCCAGGGTCACATTGCTATTAAGTATCTGATTTGAATTCAGTGTTTCCTGACTCCAGGCTCAGTGCTTGGTCCACTACACTACCTAGCTGCCTCCAGGCATATAAAGATGTGTGACCATGTGTGCCACCCCCAACATGAAAATTAAGATTACTGGAAAATGAAAAGCTTTTCTATGAAGATGAATACACTTCTAGTGGAGCTATGAATTGGTCCATCAATTTTGGAAAGCAATTTGGAATTTTAAAAAGAAAATGACTAAAATGTCCCAACCCTTTGGTGCAGAGATTCCCCGTTAGACATATGTGTGTGTATCTTTGTGATGCTTTATTTTTCATCATATGAATTTTAAAATATTTTTCTGAGAAGGGGTACACAGGCTTCACTAGACTACCAAAGGGGTCCATGAAACAAAAACAAACAAAAAGATAAAGAACTCTTGGATTAGATGATGTCTAGAGTCTCTTCTAGCTCTAGATGTTATGAATATACCTGAAAAATGTTCATTCAACTTTTGCTTAAAGACTTAAGGGAAACTTAATAGCTAATTTAATGAAGGAAGCATTAAGGTGATTTATGAACTTACTACTTCCTTGATCATGAACAAGTTATACCTATGGGGCTTTGTCTTTTTGTAGTTCCTTCAACACTGAATATTCCCTTCCTTTGTCATTTTTGCCAATGTTCTACAACTAAGTTTTTGTAAAACTTCATATTTGTGCTGACATTTTGTGGATGATTAATGATATGGATTGATATTTTTTATGGCTGCTAATAGTTTGTAGTTCTTTGGAGAACTGCAACCTATTATTTAAAACCAATTAAAAAAAAGAACTCATCACAATTAAATCTATAGCATGCATTATTTTTCATTTCTACTTTCAGAAAATCACTTAAAATAGTCTGAAATTTGAGCTCATTATATAAACCTTAAATAGCTTCAATAAAAAAGTCATTAAAAATAATGAAATGGAAATATCAGGAGTGTTATAAAAGATTAGAAGGGACGAAGTGAATTCCACTGCAAATTCAGTTTCCAAACAAAAATTTTCAAACTTTTTCTTACTAACATTATTTCCTGAAAAGCAAATAATTATTAAATTTTCTATTGTAAGGTTCTCCACTAGACCTTACCTAAATCAAAGAAAATGAGACATGTCCATTTGCTGTGCCTCAGGGAAATTAAACCATTCCAGCCATTTTTCATTTTTGCAGTTCCTACTCTCCAGTCTCCAAACCATCCTAACAGAGGTCGTGCCTGGGAGAAGCTATGCCCCTCAGTTCTGTCCTTCTTAGGAGGATTCAGCTTTCCGGCTATTTTTGCCTTGTTACTTTGTAGGTATCTTCTTACCTCCTCCCCTTCTGCCTTATTCTCCAAGATTAGTAATCAAATCACCACCCCACCAGCTGCTTCTGGAAAGGGCATGTTAATAGCTTATTCCATTGTTCCATTCACCACCTTTGTAACTTACAAACCAAAATTCCCTTTTATGGCCAATGCAAGATATTTGAAGTTAATGGTTTTTTTAATTGGGGAGGGGGGGCTTTAGCATAGCTTTAGGCACACAGTAAGCCCTTCATAAATGCTTTTTGTTCAATCTTTCATTAAAGGCAGTATGAGGATGATAATTATTATTTTTGTTATTAACAACATATGACACTGTCCTTGTCCTCAAGGGAGTTAAAGAGACAAGACATGTGATGTTGAACACAATAACAGTGGCATTAAATAACAACATAGTAACAAAAAAATTTTAAGTTAGTCTAATATTAATACACCCAAAGTTAACCAAACTGTCCAAGAAAGAGCATTATTGAATTTCATTTCGCTCTTCCTGAGAAAATTCTGGAGGATGAAAATAATTGACATAATCAATTTCTGAGAGCAAACTTAGCAGAAATCTAGCCAAGTCCTTCACTTTACAGATGAGGAAGCAACTTGCCCAAGCTAACACAATCAAGAATTGAACCTGGCCAGGGTTCCTAATTTCAGACTGGTGTTCTTTTCACAATGATGCCACTATCAGAGCCCTTTAGCTGGACTAATCAGTTATCTGCACTTTATGCCCAAAGAATCACTGAATTTGAGAATGGGAAGAGATCTTAGTGGACATCTAGTTTACTCCATATATGAAGGAATCCAACACAGTGTGTGTGTGTGTGTGTGTGTGTGTGTGTGTGTGTGTGTGTGTGTGTGTGTGTGTGTTGGATGAGTGGTCATCTAGATTTTGCTTAAACCAGAAGAAGAAAATGAGGAGGAAACCCACCACCTCTGGAGGCAAGCCAACCCATTTTTGTGCAGATCTAACTGTTAGGCAATCTCTCCTGACCCAGTTTCTTCTATCTCTTCAGCATTTTATTCAACAGGGCCTTAAGAAAACATGGGACACCACTAAAACTATCAGGGATGCTGGTATAGAGTCCTCAGAAGTGAAACTACCACTCTTGAAATATACAATGTTAGAAATGATGGGACTGTGGGAAGGGGCTTCCCATGACCCAATGTAAAGGGCATTAAATCTAGAAAGTTTGTAGAAACAATGAAGCTTAATAATAGCAGTTATCAAGGATAATTAGTTAAAATAGGAAACCAGATGGCAAGTAGTGAGATCACTGCCATACCCTACTCTGACCTTCTACCCACTCAGCTACCCTCAGGTCCCTCCACAATGGAGGGCTTACTTCATGCTATTTGCTGTGGAGACACAAAAATTCCTAGTTACTGTTCTATCAGGAGCTAAACAAATATTTTCCTTAATAACAGTATATAACCAGAGTTAACAGCAATCAAATTAGCTTCTCATGGATTGTATAGCACTCCTTAGTATAGAAAAGGTTCAATTCACTAGTTTCTTCACATTAGGCAACCTAGGAGAAAAGTAATAGATTTGTTTAAAAAAAAAGGTCCTGAAAACAACTCTCATTTTTTGTGTTACATCTGCACTCCGGGAAGTCATGACAAATAAATATATATGAACAGAGTATACTGATAGGGTGAAATAAGTGCAACACAAGCTATCCAAGCCTGAGCCATAAGCCCTAGGGATAAAAAACTGCTAAGGAAAGTTAGAAGTAAGAGGATGAGGTAGGCAAGAAGGAAGGAACCATGGAATCTCAATAGCTACAAAGAATCTTAGAGATTATTTGGACTGATAAGAAAATAAGTTGATCCAGTATAAGTGCTATATATATAGTCTTTGGCCCTACTCCTCTATATAAGTGGTGTCTTTTGTGAGATTCTGAGGCTCTAAAATCGCCGTTGGTGGCCAAAGTTTTAAAAGAGAATAGCTCTTCAACTATTGAAGTCTAAGCATCCTAGTCAATTCATTAAAAAAAAAAAAAAAGATATCCTCTCAAGGTGGATTGTGGGCCTCAAACAACTTCATTCATTTCCATAATAATTTAACATATCAATAAGTAAAGTGTAAATTCCTTGAAAGGATTGACAATTTGTATATATGTGCACATGCTGCTTAATAGATGTTTGTCTAATAATAATATACTTAATCTAAAAAATAAATTAATAATAAATGATTTTATGGTTACAAAATTTTTAATATCTCATGATTCATACAGCAAAACTTGTTAAGTAGATAACTAAAAGGCATTATTTATATCTGACAGGGGAAAACAAATTCAGATGACATGCCCATAGTCACAGTGTCAGAGAAAATTAGAATTTGGGTTTCTCTTCATATTGTCTTTCCATTATTCCATGAAGCTGCATCAACTTAAAACAATTGAAGCTTTACAAAGCTCTTAACCAACAATCACTTTCAAAAAAAGGTCCCCAAAATGTTATCCTTAGCTTCTGAGTAAATCAGCTGAGAAGTTCAAGAATAATTTATCTCTAGAGACTCAGATGAATGAAGGTAATCATTCCTATTTATGATAGTTATACCACTCTCCCACGTAGAAAAGAGTTTAGTTTCATACCACAGAGAGCATTCTTCTTAAAATGTGCTAATATCAAGTCTTTGGGAAAACTTGAAAATTTGCTTTAGTGAAAGCAAATATAAGAAAGTAGAAAGTATCAAATCTTCTAAAAGAAAATTTAAACAAATATCTTAGGAATTATTGCTTTTGTTAATTATTTGCATTATATAAGCTGATATATTCCATCTTATAAGGCAATTTTCAGTCCACTACATTATTTTAACAAAAGATTTACAAAAGGAACATACATTTGTAATGGGCATATTATGCAACTCAATTTAATTTCTAGCTTAGTACACCAAACTTACTGACCTTTATCTTTAGTCTTTTCTGATTTCTTCTCCAGTAGTTCACAGCAAATGGAAAAATGGTAAACAATATTCATCTACATCACAGTAATACAAGTGAGGAAGTACACTTATAAAAGATGGATTCATAAAAGCTAGGAGAGTTATACATTTGTTATCTTTCTTTTTCATGCTAGAATATTAACCATCTCACTGGAGGAAAGAAAAATATAACATCAAACAATATTCAGAGTGAGGTGCTCAGTTGAAACAAAAGGATACAGAACTCAACAGAAAAGAAGGTGTGGTTTAAGGTGGTAAACAGGTGTGGTTTAAGGTAGTCAGCGTTAAGTCATGCTCTAAGGCAGGCAGGAGCTCAGCATTAAATTTCTCACTCTTTTCACCATTATCTTTCAAATATGGATCCCAACTGATATTACAGCACCATATTACATCATTGCCCATATGACACTGAAAAAAACCATGAAAAACCCATTTGAATTGGTAAGTTGCTGAAGTAAAAGCACCGACTCTCTCCCATTAGTTTAACACTGAATAACTTAGAGTTCAATTTTTTTTCCATCATAAGTTACATTTAAAAGCCTGAATTTGCTATTTTTTTCTATATCTGGTACAGCTTAAATCCAATAAACACTTTCAGATGAAGAGTGCTAATTGGCCTCTGAGGTCCTTTCCAACTGTAAATTTATGTTCTGCACTACTGTAATACACATCTAACTAGAATAAAATTGTGCCATCAATTTGCTATAGATAAATTTTGATAGCAACCCACTTATAATTTCTATGCCTTATCAGTTTACCCAGGAAAAATAAAAAAGGACAGGTTATAGCCATTGTCTTTATGTGAAAAGATAGCTTTATGGCAATTGAATTGTGAACTAATTCCATTCATTTTTAATCCAGTAATTATAATTAGCTCTTTTAGATTACTGATGCAAGTCCAATCCAATTTTTCCCATATCCATTGCCATTTCCCAGAAGGCTTGATGGATTATTACCACATATATGACTTTTTAAAAAAATTTAGTCCAAATTAAGGAGATTCTGAGAAGTGGATTTAAGAGTTTCTCATAGAATACTTTTTTCTCTCAAATTTTCACCTAATTTCCTTGATAATTTAGCTAGCTTTTGCTTTAAAAATATTGAAAAGGAACATCTACTCAAAAACTAAATTAAAGAGCTGTTGCTAAATTTGAGCTTTTAAAAATGGTTTCTATAGCAATAGAACAAAAAAATTCACCTTGACTAATTTTTACCACAGATACAATAATACTTTGGCATTAAGAAATCAATTAATGTATTAAAAACAAAATCAGCCAAAACCAAATGATTACATAAATACAAACAAAATTATTAAAAATCCCACAAAGTCCTTACTTCTGGGTCATAGGCCCATGGGTCCTTCCAAAAGATTAAAGAGTAAACACTTTCTCTGATCCTTAGGACATCTCAAACCTCTCCTTTATGTGTAAGAGATAAAACATTCAGTTGTCTTTTGTTTAAGACACCAAGAACTCTAATGAGGTAAAAACCAGGCAAACTAAAAGCAAGGAAGACTAATCTCCATCCTCTAATGTACTCCTCAGCACCTCTTCCCCCTCAGAGTACCATTCTCTGGTAAGGTCATACAAGCCAATTAACTCACTGGGCTGTAAACAGAACTCAACTCTGTCCCCACCTCTTCCCCTGTAATGAGAAAAACCAAAAAGTAGAAGATTGCTTTGGTTGGAACTACAGTTAGGCACTGATTGCAAAGCTCAATCCTAGAACAAATTAAACTTCACAATACCTTGTCTACAGAGAAATCAATGTTTTCCGTGGGAATCAGTTGCAGAATGGGAAAGCACATAAAATGGGAGAGGGGAGGAAGAAGATAGAGGAGAATGTGACATACTCCAAGTCAAAGGTTAATTAATAATGAAAGAAAGGTAACTCCTGTTATCTCAGGAAGAAGAGGGCCTTTACAGAAGAATGGATGAAGATGAAGGTCTAAAATCGGAAGAAAATCTTGTTTCAATAGTGGGAAGGAGTTTCACTGAGAAACACTGCTAGAGTAGGAAAGAGAGATTCTATAAGTGGTGGCAAGTCCTCAACATGACATGGTGCTCTGAGAGACTATCAGGAGAAAGGGAATCAGAGCAATTTGGGAATGAGACCTAAAGACTAGAAGGACATGAACCTAGAAAGTAGATTTCATAGTAAATGGGAGGCAGAAGGGAGGAAATGATCATAGAAGAGGGCAAATAGTAATAGCACACTTAGGGACATAGGAAAATTCTTACCATGGGGGCAATACTACTATTCTCAGTCACCTGCAGGAATTGGTATTTCTAAGAGAGTAAGGCACCACAGAAAAAAAAAGAGGGTCTAGAGGCAAGATTTACAAAGCAATAACATAAAAGCTGTTTAGAAAAGGAAAATTGAAATAGCACTTTATAAGTTTTAATTCCTTAAGGAATACAAAGATTAAAACAGGGATAAAAATGTAAAAGGGTCATAAATCACAGAATAAGCATCTAAAATAGACCAAGATAAGAAAAATAATGAAAATGAGAAAAAATTCTTTTTTGGAAAAGGTACAAAAATGAAAATTTAAAACTAATAGGGAAGAAAGAGAATTTTACTTGATTAACTGAAAGAAAAAATGGATGATTTCTACATAAAAGGACAAAAGAAAACGTAACTAAGTTAAACAAAACTCAAATAGGAGGAAATGGGGTAACAAATTGGGGAAGAAGATCTGTTGATGATGAGAAGAAAAGAGGGAGCTCATGGGATTAGTAATGCCTTAAAATAGAGTAAACTAAAATAACCGAGAAGACAAAAATATTGTCTTTACTGAGGGAGAGGAGAGAAAAACTCTAATTTGGAAAAACAAAATTAGAGATACTGATTTTTTCCTTTTGTCTTAAAAAATATTTGTTATATGGGATGATTTTGAGAAGGGAAGGGAGAATGTTGGAGAAAAATTTTATATTTTAAAAATACATCAATAAAAACTTATTTTTAAAAACTTATAAAACATTATTATAGGAAGGTATATGAAAAATGTATCAAAACTCATAAATTAGCATAATCTGCAATGCTCTGACCCACTAACTATAACCCTAACCCTAAACTTTAATCCTAACCTTAATCCTAGAAACTTTCCCAACAAATACAAGAGAAAAATACAAATGCTCCCCATCCTTACTAGTATTCGATATAGTTCTTGAAATGCTAATGATAACAAAGTCATACCATATGGAAAATTAGAAGAGAGCCAGATCGGGTACTTTTGACAACTGTCATTAAAGAAGAGGACTTAATCAAAAAAGAGATTGAAGTGATCATTAAAAAGAGAGATAATTTGCTTGAATTGCTAGAAAGTGAAAAACTTCTGACATCTCCAAAAAGACTTTCAGTAAATTCATGAAAACCATTACGTCCCAGAAATTTCTTTGGTTACTGTTATTGCTGGGGTATGGCCCTGTTAACACTGATAGTGAAAAGGCTCCAAAGGCTACCCAGAGATGGCCAACCAAAAGCTGAATCCTTCATGCAAGAATTCCGACACAGAGTGCCCTGGTCTTTTGATTGGTGGCTGCCTCAGTCAACCACTAAATCTAGACCTTGACTCCATTAATGCATCACTTCATTCTCTGAACATCTCCCTCACCAGTTGTCATGTTGCCACTGAGATTTTGAATCCCGACTGTTCCCATCCTACTCCACTTTCCAGTTATGGAAACAGCATGAAAAATAAATTCTGCCATTGCTTCTGGAAAGGGTCTGTCACTCTACTCCTCTGTGGCTCTTCTCATTATCCCTGTAACTTCCTAAGCAAATTATTCTTCCCTGGCTATCACTACTTGTAAATGTCCTCTCCTCCTTTTAGAATGCAAGATCCTTTGTGGGGAGTGGGAGGCAAGAACTATCTTTGCTTTTATATTTGTATCCCTAGTACTTAGGGCAGTGCTTAGCAAAAGTTAATATAAATAAAAATACTAAATAATTTAATTCATTCATCTATAACAAATTCATTGCAACAAGAACATGGGAAGAATTTGACTGGGAGAAATTTGAATGGGAGAAAAATATACCAATTATATTCAATAAAGGTCAGTTATCTTCAATATCTTCAATAAAGGTCAGAGAAACATAAACAACTAAGAGAAGTATTTGACTTTTAAAAGGCTTTCCTTAATACATACTTGGTCAAAAGAGAGAAATAGTTTTCAAGAGGAGAACTGCAAACTATTAAGTCATAAAAAATGACACATCAAATAAATCACTAATAATAAAGGAAACTCAAGAACAATTCTGAGGTTTGACCTTACAGTAAATAAACTGGCAAAAATGATCAAAGTTGGGAAGTCAATATTGCTATGGTTATGAAAAGACAAGCACACTAATTTGCTACTGGCACAACTGGGAATTGATGGAAAGCAATTTGAAGTCATATCAAGAAAGTGACTAAAATGTCCATATCCCTTAAGATCACACTTTAAAAAATTTATAACTTTTTTGTTGAAAAGAAGGATTTGGAAAGAAGGTTTAATGATAATCATATCAAAAAAATAAAGAAAGAAAAGAGCACTGATGAATCATTAAAAAATACAATTATGAGAATAAAAGAAAATGCAGAATGGGACCCAGACAAGCAGCACACTATTGGAACTACCATGTTAAATTAGAAATATATATGTTTAAAAGCTGGATGTAATGGAGATACACAATTTGATATGTGATCCTCTTTATCCTGTTCTTTGAATGTGGACATATTCATGCTTATTGATGCTTATTGAAGGAAGGAAAGTGCAGGAACATGCAAACAAGGTGAAATTGCAGAGAAGCAAAGGAGAGGAGCTTTGGAGTGTTGATGAGGGAGAATTCTGGAAGGCAACCGAATCTAAGGGGGCCGGTTGGAAACCGAGGGGCTTTTGGGGAGCTTGAACTCTGGTGGGACTCAGCTCTGGGCTTTTCCTCCTGATTGAGCCAGCTTTTGGATCTCAAAGGGTTTCCTGTGAAAGACTATTAAATTCTTGTTCCTGTTCCTGAATACCTGGAAATCTCTACCTGTGTGGACTCTATCAAGAAGCAGTTTACCTGAAGGGCTTGCCCAGAGCGGAGACTGAACAGAGCCAGCAGGAGTTCCCACTCCCTGATTGGCTAACAGTCAAGAGACTATAGATTCATTGATTTAGCCTAGGGTTAGCTATTGGCAGGGAACATCTAGATTAGATAGGATTTTCCAATGGTCATCTCACTTCGGCTAAATTCAAATCCGGAACTACTTCACTCTAAGTGGGGTATTAGCCAGGGCTCCTATATTCCTTTCCCCTGATGTACCCTTGCTATCCTTTTAAATAAATTTTGAAACTCAAGACAGACAGATCTAACTATTAGGGTTACCAACTGGAGGAGTTTTGGGGAGAGAGGGTCTACTTTAATTGAGTTAAGCCATCTCAATCACCCACCATTCCCTCTCTCCCAAGCAAGTATGTATCAGAGGAAATTCACCTCAGGAAGCTAGGTGAAGCCAAATTCCTTCCTCCTAGAGGTATTGTTTCTCTCCCGCACAGTTGCTATGTAACCCCTTATCACACAAACTAAGCTGACCCAGTTTAGGGGGCCCAGAACGGGGACTTGTTCCCTAAATTTGTAGAAGCTACCCTGCCAGACCAATTCCCGGAAAACATTCTTGGTCACCAGTTACATCCCTGCAGGGCTTCTTGGTTCACCTTTTAACTGTCCCCAAAAAGAGGAGCAGAGAGAGACATCCATTTTGATCTCTGTCTTGGAGGGAAGGCATCCTGTTAGGTCAAGTTGCATTAAACCTTGACCACCCATTACATCCATCTATCAGGGCCTTCCCAATTTTCCTTTCATATTTTTAAGTTCATAGTAATAAAAGACAAAACTGAAAAAAATATCAATTAGAAGATTGGTTGGTAGCAATTGGATGGAACAAAAAAAGTGAACTAAAAAAAATCCCACTGCTAGGCATATACTCCCAAGGAGTTCAAAGAGAGAACATAAGGACTCATAGAAATAAAAAGTTGTATACTTTGTAGAAGCCAAAAACTAGGAATAGAGAAGTCCACTGCTTAGGAAATGGCTAAACAAATTGTGGCAGAAAAATTTAATGGATTATTACACCAGCATTATAAGAAATGAAAATAAGAATGCAGAGAAGTACGGGAAAATGTGTATTAATTAATACAAAATGAAGTAAACTGAACCAAAAAATATACATAATGACAACAATGGGAATCAAAAATTAAACATTGTGTAATTACAACCAAATTTGGTTCTAAAAATGAATCGACAATGTATCTCCTATCCTTTTTTGTATAAGTGAGGAACTGTGGGTATGAGACCTCTATAAACTATTACAAAATGTGTTAGTTTTACTGAATTGCTTTCTACCCTGCCCCCTCCTATTTTTGTTCTTTGTTACAAGGGATAGTTCAAAGATAGGAGAAGGGGAAGATTATATTCAGGAATGAAAATGATGTAAAAACAAGAGCTATCAATAAAAATTAAAAATCTAAAAAATATAGGAAAAGTCCATTTCTACCTGTCTCTATCACAATGTATTATATAGCAAGTGTGACCATTTATGATATCTAGAACAAATTATTAATAGTCATAGGATTAAAACTAATAAAATTAGATTACTATTCTTCAGAGCAAATAGTAAGTATATATATGTAAATATATATATATATTGCTCTTGCATGGTCCATGAACAAGTATGTATCATTACTGTTTGTGGACACTCCATTTCTAAGGAAGCTATGTATCCATTCAATTTCCCATTTCTTAGTCATCCCAGGACTTCCTAACCTGGCCCCTACAGGGATGACGGTTTCTTTCATGTCTAAGAGGTACCTTCCAGGTACCAATATGCTATCAATTCAATTCAGTCAGCCTTCTCTGGACTACATATTTAGCACTATATAATTATATGTATGATATATTATTTACTTTTTCTAAAATTGCTTTCCAATAAAAGAATAAAAATTCTGAAGGGAAGGAACTATTTCATTTTTTGTCTTTGCATTCCCAGGGACCTTGCATAATACTTCACACAAAGGGACTGGATATGTGGCTTCTTTGGTATAAGGAATTCCCAGGTAGGGAAACCTCCTCTACTAATATGCCTCACATTGTGACTTGGTCTTTTTCTCCCTCCTTAGGTTGGGAATTTGCCAGCAACTCATGGACCCCAACCCAAAGCTGATGTGTGTGTGGGTGCTTTAACCTGCTTCATTTCTGACTATGCCCACTTCACTCCTCTTTAGGTGGCCTGGAGGCCCCCTGCTCTTTGGGCTCACCATCCCCATGCCAGACTTTAGATGGACACCAGATTGATTTAACCCACTGCAGCTTCTCCACAGCTCTCAGCCTTAGGAAATGCCTCTAGCACTGAGAGGTCTCACACAGTCTGTGATAGAGCCAAGGCCTGAACTAAGGTCTTTCTGGCTTTAAAGCTGACTCTTTTTATCCTTTGAATCAGAGCTTCTTAACTTGGGGTCCATGAACTTGTCTTTCCATACTTTGATAACTGTATTTCAATAGAATTGGTTTCCTTTATAATCCTCTATATTTTATTTTATACATGTAAAGTATGATGCAAGGAAGGTTGAACCAAGAGGTTCAATAAACTACCTGCTTGCCCAAAAGGACCAGGACTCAAAGGAGGTACAAGTCCCTGTTCTATGCCATACTATCTACAATTTTCTGCTGAATGAGGAAAAAAGGAAACTATTCCAATATGGAAAATAAATTATGACAATCTAAAGGATTGTTTTAATCATACTATTGATAAATCATTTGACATTATCTTCTCATCTTTATCCTTTCTTCAATTTGGCATTTGTTTTTATTTTTACTCTACCAGTTAATTGTCTAACAGGAAACAAACACCAGATTCTCAAATGATGAATGTGTCTGTCAATAAACAATCATTTTACATGCTAACATACTGCCATCATGCCAATTTCATTTTCTATTAATGTTATTTGGGGTTTACAACATTAAGCACCTTTTAATTTTGTCCTTGACAAAAACATTTTTGATATACAATGATAGGGCTTTTAGAAATTAATCTTGGGTCTCTTCCATTTCTTTCTTTCTTTTTTTTAAACCCTTACCCTCTGTCTTAAAATCAATACTGTGTATTGGTTCCAAGACAGAAGAGTGCTTGCTTTGGCAGCACATAAACTAAAACTGGAATGATACAGAAAAGATTAGCATGGTCTTCTGTATAAGGAAGACACCCAAGGCAGAAGAACAATAAGGGCTAGGCAGTGGGAGTTAAGTGACTTGCCTAGGATCACACAGCTAAGATGCGTCTGAGGCCAAATTTGAACCCATGATCTCCTGTTTCTAGGCCCAACTCTCAATCCACTGAGCCACTGAGCTTCCCCCCTCTTCCATTTCTTGATCCCAAACCATGTTTTCTACATCTTGTTTCCTTTTCTTCCCCAGATCTACTTTCACATTGAGGTGATTAAACATTAAACCTGATAATCTGGAAGATCTTTTTGAATTCTTCATAGAATTTCTCTACTTCTTCATCCTCTCCAAATAGCAATCATCTTTAAAGTGGTCTGTTTGCTTCATGAAGAACACTGAAAAGTACAACAATCAAATAGCCTATAAAATGATGAAACTGAAGTCACCAAGGAAATCATGGTGTAGTTGGGGGTGGGGGAGAGGTGTAACCTTAGAGGTGAGGTATTAGAGGTACTAGAATTAAGGGTACTTGAAAAGACCTCTTGCAGAAAGTGAGATTTCAGCTCAATCTTGAAAGATATCAGGGAAGCTGAGAGGCAAAAGTAATGAGGGTATGCCAGGAATAAAAGATTGCTAATGAAAAGGTATCAAGTCAGAAGATGAGCTTTTTGTGCCAAGAACATGAAGGGCAGTGTAGCTGGTTCATAAAGTACGTGGAGGGGAGTAAAGTGTTAAGAAACCAGGAAAGGTAAGAAGGAGGCATGTTGGGAAGGACTTTCAATCCCAAACAGGAATTAATATTTGATTTAGAGGTAATAGGGAGCCACTCTAGGTTCCTTGGGCTAGGGGAGTGACACAGTCAAACCTAGGCTTTAAGAAAAATCACTTTGGCAACTGTGTGGATGATGGATAGATCCCCAACTACATCATAATTTCCTTGAGACCCAGATAGTTGTGAATTTCATTTTATCTTCCTATATTGGCTTGAACTGAGTATATACATAATTGAAACTATAACCTGTTAAATGAAAAGGTTACAGAATTTTATAAATGGAATAGCCATTAGAAAACATGCATAGTCCAACCCCTTCATTTTGCAGACAAAGGAACACTGGTAGTTTCACAGATCTACAGCCCATGTTTTCTTACTCCCAGTGCACAGTTCTACTATATCATGGAATTAAAGAGAGATCCAAAGACTTAAAAAACAAAACAAACCACACAGTCATTTCAGTTTGTGTTCACAATAAGAGAGCAATTGTTTTTAAGAACGTTTTTCATTCTTGTCCACCCTGCTCCAGGCCTCAGACATACTTTTCCCTCCCTAGCACTATTAAAGATGTTCCTAAAAGATCACTTTGGAAGTATTACTAGCATATACATTAATAAAACAATAAATAAATTTATAAATAAAAAAGTAGGAAATATGAAGACCTGGATAAAATGAAAAAATTTATAAATAAATAGAGTACCTTAAACTTTATCTGCATTTAGAAAGGGTGGTTCTACTATCCTATGAATGGTGAGCCCACCCCCGTGTCTTAAAGGTCAAGTCTGATATTCATTCCAAAACAACAAAGTAGCTTAACAGAGAAAACAATTAAATGGCAGACACATTCCTATTTCTATTCATTCAAAAAGAACAAATGGAAACTAAATAAAGAATACCCTAAAACAGTGATGGAGAACCTTTTAGAGCCAGGGTGCCATGCCCCACCCCCACCCCAGACAGAGTGACATGCCCACCAGAGATTGCATATTGTGCCCCTCTCTACCAACTGAGTGCCAGACATGCCTCTCCCCCTTCCCCACACAGGGGAGGAAGGAAGTGTTCCCATTGGGTCTCTGGACAGAGGGGTGGGTGAAGGGAGGAATGTCCTCAGTGAGTATAGAGGGGGGGAGGGGAGTGGCCTGAGCACTCTTCTCCCCTCCAGCTCTGCCACCTGTGGGTTGCCCACCTTAACCCTGTGCAATCCCATTGGGCTGCTGGGCAGAGGCAGGGGATGGGAAAAATATCATCAGGCACAGTGGAGATAGAGAGGGGAGTAGCTCTGCTCAAGTCCCTCTGTCTTTCTAGTAATGAATTCTGGGGGTGGGGTGAGGAGGAGGACAGCTGTGTGTCCATGGTGAGTGCTCTTCGTGCCATCTTTGGCATCCATACCACAGGCTTACCATCATTGCCCTAAAATAAAAATTGGGTTAAAGCTAAATTCTGGCATTTCAAAAAAAGTATTTTAGGGGAAAGACAATATGATTTCTATAAAAGGAAATAAATTCTTGCCAATTTATTAGGTTTTTTAAAGGTAGTAGATAATTTTGTGAATTAAGAACTAGTAATGTTTCCAAAATTTCCTTCACATGGTTCTATATACAATGTTTTGTTTTTTAAAAGTGTTATCAAGCAGTTAATTATGGAAACTTTTAAAGAGATGTGAAATAAAACATTTGTAAGTAAAAAAAGGATAATGCTGAAGTTCCAAGGAAATTAGTTTTAGGACTAGTTTTATCAACCTTAAAAATTGTCTAAAATTTTATAATTCAACAAATGTTAATTGAGTATCTTCTATGTACAAAATACCATGCTAGTTCCAGGAAAGAGAAAACCCTGCCTTCAAGGAGGTTATAGTTTAATGTATTATATGCAAAATAACTATAATGCAAATAATAATATAAGTCTGAGAGGTCAAATTGCATGATAGATTTGAGCACTGTTTAGTTACTGTCATAAATTCCTGCTAGCTATATTAGGAAAGGCTTCATGAAGCAGTTGGTATCAGAGTTGCATTTTGAAGTGGGGAGGATTTCTACAAGATAGAAATGCAGACCTCTGATTCAGGCAAGTAATAAAGATACAATATATGTCATTCCTCCCCAAGGTCCCAAATAACTTTTTCTAGTTGATGAAATCCTAAGCATTAGTTAATGGTAGTAATAATAATAAGATTTTAAAAATCCAAACATGTTGAACTAGGATGAAGTAGATATAATCTTTATTCTCCTGTCTGTTACTAGAGTTGTTCTAAGGATGTTTCAGTCAGCATAGGAGATGAACTTCCATCCTAACACCTTTATTCAACTAGAAAAAGTGGTTATTTTATCCCCTTGTGACAACTATAGTCCATAGAACAGGTAAATATAAAAGAATAATAGTAGGATAGCAACTTGGCCAGACCATTCTTTTCTAAATCCCATGCAAAAATACAAGAATGAGATAATGAAGATAATATTCAAACTTTAAAATACTTCTCCCATAATAATCTGTGACACAGGTGGTGTACATATTTTTATTCCCATTTATAGATGAAGAAAACAAAGCTCAGAGAGGGTTGCCAGTAACTGCATAATCAGGAAATGCTGAAACAGGCGCTTCCAGGTCCTCTGCCTTTTTTAGAAGACTGTGCTGTTCTGGAATACTTTACACCAAGGTGCTTGAGTGGGCAGAAAATATCATAATTTATGAACTGGATAGAAACTTGAGAGTTGGAAGGAAACTCTAAGACAAGCTCACTGAATTTCTGAAAGATGGGTTGACCAGGCTTTGTTCAAACATTCCAGTGACAGCCCCCCATTTTGCAAAGCAGCCTGATCTTTGACAAAAAGTCCTACTTTCCATAATGTGCTTCTTTATATTTATTCATTCTTTCTCCTTTTTATTCCAACTATAGTCGCTGTCTAATTATATCACCTTCTACTACTAAAAAACTTTCAGTCTTGCCCATTGCCTACCAAATAAAATACAAAATCCTGACATTCAAAGTTCTCTATATGACTTCAAACTACCTTACTATAAACTTACCTTGTACTATTTCCTTTGACATGAAACCTAGCTCTGTCTTTCTGTCTCATTCTGTTTCTGTTTCATTCTCTGACTCTGTCTGTCTCTCTCCTGAGTCTTCCTATCTCACTCATAGCCTAACTCCATTACTGACTGGCATGTGAGTTCTGACCTGCTATTAAGGGATCACCATACTGGTGCTGGACTCAGGATGGATATTTATTTGATTGGCCTGGGTAATTACAGCTCAAAACTCTAGAATTCAAGCAATCCATAAGTCTCAATCTGCCAGTAGCAGGAATCACAGCATTCTATCACCACACCTGGCTTCAACACACACACACACACACACATACACACACACACACACACACACACACAGCTGACATTCTCTTTGGGAGAGAAGTTCCAGCAAAAACATCCATAGATGGGCATAGAAGATTTGCAGACTTAACAAATGGCAGCTTCAGAGGAGAGAAGAATAAATACTCCAGATGCAGAAGCAGCAGTGATGTATATAGCCAGATTATTGGAAATAATTATAAAGAGTGTTCCAGACAACATACAAGTTTTTCTGGGAATATTCCCTCTTCTGTTGCTTGGAATCTTATGAGAGGGAGATTGTTGTTTGCATATAGAAAGCAGAGAGAATAATTTAGTTCTTAATTTCCCCATGTACTTTAAAAAATACATATATATTGATATAATTAAAAAAAAGCTTTGCTATTCCATTTGTAGCCTGATTTGTTGGTAAAGAACAGTTTGAGTGAACTATCTGCGTAACAATGATTGTTCCAAACACTCAAACCAGAAATGAGGAGAACAGACCTAGGTCTTCATCACATCAGGAAATGCTTAGTGAATAGTCTCTTTACCAACAAAGATGAACACTTTTGCAATCTCACAGAATCTCAGTCAAAGATTTGGAAGAGGCCTCAGCAGCCATCATTCTAATACAGACACAAAGGAATATGAACTATAACAAACACATATAATCTTAGGAAGTTGGCTGGGGCATTGAGAAGTTAAGTGGTGCTTAGAGTGACAGAGTATGTCAGAGGTGAGAACTAAATCCAGTTTTTTCCTGTCTCCAAGATTGGCTTGCTATCAACCATGTTATGTTGCTTCCCCTCATGTTACACACAAATACAAATGCATATAGACATATGTATGCATAGATAAGTACTTGCATAAGTACACATTACATATATACATACATGTAAGTTATTGTTGAATAGCAACTATGAAATATACAATGCTATTCCTATTAGATGAAATTACTGATCTTTGTAACTTTTTGAAAAATTTTTGAGATTATAAAATTATAATCGTAAAATTGTAAAAGACTCCTCACCAGGGGTGCTTGTGAGTTATGTTATCAAAGAAAACATAGAAAAGCAGGCAAATCTTCTAACTTCAATCAAAAAAGGAAAATGCAGAGGCACAACAGGGTTCACAGTGTGCTAGTTATTTCTGCTCTACAAATGAACAGAGATCTAGAGATATCCTTTCATAATGCTACAAGAATTCAGTGTGAAAACAGGAATTTTCAGGAGAAGGCAGGGGCAGGGAGCAGTTTGCTTCTGGCTAATATCCAGCCAGGAAGAAGCAGATATGTCCTAGTTAGGTTCCAGAGATGATGGGTCCAGGCTGCTCAAAGGGCTATGGTTAAGGGCTGGTCTTCAAAAGATCCATCAACCAACAAGCACTTCCTGTGTGCAGGGAACTGTGCTAAAGTAAATAAGTATCATATGTGTGTAGGAAACTTTTAACAATTAGCTTGTAATTATTTCAACCAGTCTTTATTGAACATTGACAAGGTTAGGAGGTCAGACCAGCATAAGGCAACCTAAAATCTAGGAAGCATCTTTGGAGGTCAAAGAAACATCTTC
This sequence comes from Monodelphis domestica, assembly GCF_027887165.1. Taxonomy (NCBI): domain Eukaryota; kingdom Metazoa; phylum Chordata; class Mammalia; order Didelphimorphia; family Didelphidae; genus Monodelphis; species Monodelphis domestica. Next base: position 66,384,149 of record NC_077233.1, read on the forward strand.
CTCAACCAGGACTTTGCAAGCAAGGTTGATGTGAATGAGGTAAAGAACAGGAAATGGGGAACTGGGCACCCTATGCTAGTTGAGTCAATCTATTGTTATATTTGAGGACAAGAAACACATTCAGTAAACCTGTTGTTCAGTAAACCTGTTGTTTCTGTTCTATATTTTATGCTTTCCTCTGTGTTCTTGAAAAAAATCCAACTTTTACTTAGATGAAGTGGTATTTGTTTACATCTATGCCAGGTCAAGAAGAAGGATCAAACATGCTCCTAGTGGAAAGGCAGAGAGGTAAATATTTCACTCTCAAAAACCCCTTTTAATATTTGAAGACAATTATCTTGTCCCTCTCATAGTAGTCTATGTTATATGTTGGGGACAGAGATGTAACAATGAATGAATTTTGTTCTCAAGAAGCTCATATTCTCTCAGGATAAAAAATATCTACATATGTGTATATATAAACACATGTTATCTATGTATATATAGAATGAAATACAAAATAGATTCAAGATAAATTAAGGAGAGATCAGGAAGTACTTGACTTAAGTGTTAAAAGAAAGAATTTAACAAGGCAGAGTAAAGAAGAAAAAAATATTCCAGGTATGGAAAATAGTTGATGGGAAGGTATGGAGAAAAGAGATGGATGGCATGCTACCAAATGAAGGTGTAGAAAATCAAACAACTGTTCTGGGTATATGACAAATATATGTTTCAGAACCTCAAATGGGCCCTCACTACTACTAGGCAATCCTAGTATACCTTCCTTGGGTTAAATATATTCACTCTCCCACATTCTTCCAAACCTTTTCGTTCATCTTCAACCCTCCCATAACTCTCCTTACCTGCATTCTCTCTGAGACTTTGTCTTATATTTTACAGGGGGGAAAAATAAAGCCATTCACTGAGAGCATCCTCTTATGTCTACTTTCTCATCTCATCTCACTCAGATGCCTTCTGTTCTTTTCTCCTTCTTATACGAGGAAGTAGCTTTACTTTTTACTAAGTCTAATTCCTCTACTTGTTTAAGTGATACCATTCTTTGTCATCCCCTCTCTTTCACTTATTTTCAGTCTCTCCTTCACTACTGGCTTATTTCCTCCTGCCTATAAACATGCCCATGTCTTCCCTATCCTCAAAATAATCTTCACTTGATCTTTCCAATCCTGCTAACTATGACCCCACATTTCTCTTTCTCTTTGCAACTAAACTCTTCTGCCAACTACAACAGGTACCTCCATTCCTCTCTTGTCATTCTGCTCATAACTCCACCCCACTCAACACAATTCAGTTTTTGACACCAAAACTGCTCTCTCCAAAGTTACTAATGTTCTCTTAGTTGCCAAATCCAATGGCCTTTTCTAAATCTTCAATCTTCTAGACTTCTTCCTCCACAGAATCTGACACCGTTGGTCACTCTCTCCTTTTGGATACTCTCTTTGTTCTATGTTTTTGGGGCTCTACTCTCCCTGGTTCTTGTCTTACCTATCTGACCATTCCTGTCTCCTTTGCTGGATCCTCCTCCAGATCACACTGTCTAACCATATATATTCTTCAGGGTTCTGTTCTAGATCCTCTTCTCTTCTTCTATACTATTTCTTTTGATAATCTCACCAACCCCCTTGGATTGAATTATCTCTATAATGATCTATAATTATATATAATTCTCAAATCTACTGATCACACCCCAATCCATCTGTTGACCCTCCAGTCCTTTCACACATCTCAGAATATTGAGTAGACATTTTAAACTCATTATCTCCAAAATGAAACTCATTTTTCTTTCCCACTAAACCCTACAGCCCTCCAACTTTCCCTATTACCATAGGAAGGCAAAACCAACCTCCCAGTCTCTCAGGTTTGCAACCAAGGAGAGTGGACACCAGATTATCTCTCACTCCTCTCCCTCTCATATCTAAGCTGCTGCCAAGCTGATTTCACCTTTGCAACATCTTTTGATTTACATCCCCTTCTCACCTCTAATATTGCCCCAATCCTGGTACAGGCCCTTATTACCTCACACCTGGACTAGTGTAACAGCCTATTGATCGGTCTTCCCAATTTAAGTCTCTTCCCATTCTAATCCATCTTCCATTCAGTCACTGAGGTAATTTTCCCAAAGGGCAGGTGTGAACATATCACCCTCCTAGCTTTCCCATCCCCAACTCAATAAACTTCAATTGTTCAATTGCATCTCCAGGATCAAATACAAAATGCTGTTTGGCATTCAAAGCTCTTCATAACTGGCCCCACTCCTCTCTTTCTAGTTTTCTTACATTTTACTCTCTACCACAAATTCTTCAAAAATCAGTGACATTGACCTGTATTGGGTTGTACAACATGAACTCCATCTTTCAGCTCCAGGCATTTTCTCTTGCTAGTCCTCATTTCTGGAATGCTTTTTCTCTATCTACTCTGACTACTGGCCTCCCTGGCTTCCTTTATTATTTATTTATTAAAAAACAAACAAACAAACAACCCTTACTTCCATCTTGGAATCAATACTATGTATTGGTTACAAGGCAGAAGAATAGTAAGGGCTAGGCAATGAGGGTCAAGTGACTTGCCAAGGGTCACACAGCTAGGAAGTATCAGAGGTCATATTTGAACCCAGGACCACCCATCTCTAGGTCTGGCTCTCAATCCACTGAGCCTTTCAATTGCCACTCCCCATCCCCTTTCCACCTCTACCCCCCTCACCATTGCTTCCTTTAAATGCCAAAATTCCACCTCCTATCTAATCTAGAGGCAACAGGGGGCCTAAAGGTTCTTGAGCATAAGAATAGTATGATCAGAACTGTGCTTAAGTAAATTCATTTTGGCAGCTGTGAGGATGGATAAATTGGAGAGGAAAGAGCTTTGAAGTTGAGAGAACAATGCAATAGTCTAGACCAGGCGTGATAAGGGATTGAATAAAGAAGATGGCTATATGAAAGATGTCAAATGATGTGTTAAAACAGCAAAACTTAAGAACTGGATAGGCAAAGCAAGAATGAGTGAAGAGTCAAGGATAACATCAAGGATGAGAACCTAGTACACTGGAATGATAGCAGTACCTTTAATAGAGTAGAAAGCTTAGAAGAGATTTAGGTTTTAGGAAAATTAAAAAAAAAACTCAATTTCCAACAAATTCAGATTGGTTGAATTTGAGATGTCTATGAGATACTTAGTTTGAGGTGTCCAACAGGAAACAGCTGGGATGAGCCTGGAGCTCAGCAGAGAGACTAAAGTGAAATATATAGAAATAGGAATCAGATATACAGAGATCACTAAACCAAAGAATGTGGAGTATGAGAAATGAAAAGAGGACCTGGAACAGAAAAGAGTGTTGAGATACACCCACAGTTAGTGGTCATAATATGAGAAGGAGCTAGATACCACAAAATATCTGATACTACAAATGACAAAAATGTTACATATTTGATTTTGTGATGTAGGCCTACATGTATTATGTTAGTCAACTTCAATAATGTCCTTCGAGTTATAAGCTTCCAAGAAAGAATGTCTGTTGAATATTTAGTTTATCACCTAATAAAACATGCCAACGTATGGGTTGGTACTTTAAAATGATGAGTTAGGTTTGTTTTTGTTTTGCTTTTAAAAATTAGTATTATCAACAAAAATACATAGCTAAAACTGTAGTCAAGAAATTTGGATGCCATTTGTAAATCCAAGTGGAGAGAGTTCTGGATTTGAGATCAGGAAGCCCCGAATTTTAAATCTGCCTCAGATACTCATGTGACCCATGGCAATTAATGTATCTTCTCTGTGCCTCAGTTTTTTCATCTGTAAATTGGGGATAATAATAGCACCTGCCTTCAAAGGTTTTGGTGATGGGTAAATAAACTAACATATGTAAAGTACACTGTGAAACTTTAAAGCACTATATAAAAGCTAATTATTATTAACCCTGGGAATATGATTTACTTCATTGGAAGAGCAACTTAATTTTTTTAAAAGGCCTCTACCAAGAATGCCAAACTTTTTTTTTAATGTCTAAATCTATGATTTTTGTTGGCATAGGGAATTCTCTGTTAAAACATGCACAATTGTCAATCTATGTAGATCAGCAACTGCCCAACAATTTGTAATCTTAAGAGTTGTCTTCTTTGTCAGCAGGCCAACACACAATTTATAATCCAATTAATTTTGCCTCATAAAATAAGGAACTATTATTTCTCAATAGATATTGTTGATAAACACACTTTTGGAGGCTAAGATAAAATGTAACCATTCAAAAGAGGTTGGCCTCATCATCCATAAACAAGACTCAGAGAATGAAGAATTATCTATTGCTCAGATAATGACATACAGTTGGATGAGTGGTCTATGTTTCTTGTCTACTAGAACTTAGATCTGGTAGAGACAGAAAAATGAGTCAGGCCAGAGCTGACTAGGAAGAGGAGGGCATGTTGGATTGCCTTTGGGAATTGCAAAGCTCTTTTAATAACTCTAAAGTTTCCTTGAAACAAAAGCTCATCTTCTTAATACCACCATTCTATTTGTGTTGCTTTATGTCCTATTCCCTTAAGGTATTTTTCATAAGAAGTTTAATGCTTTATAGAAAGGCAAAAAAACAAAAACCCAGTTCAATGGATGTGAAATATTGCTGCAATAGAGATGAACAAATTGATGTCTAAAATGAGTAGAAAAATAATCTTAGTTTAATAAAAACTGTCTTTAAGACTATATATGTATATGCAGATGTACTTTATCTTAAATAGATAAACAGAAATTTATTTCAAATGTCTCTTGAGTAGTTTTGTATAGAAAATAAACTATAGCATAAATATAAGGACTAAAATCACCTTTATGTAATGTATAATAATGTCTTGTTTGTATATGAACAATTATGGTTAAAAGGGACTGAAGTGCAACTTTTATTTATTAAAAACTGAAAAAGAAAAAGAAAAAAGCTCAAGGACACAAAATGAAAGGGAAGACTGCATCTAAAACTTTAGAACTGCAAGATTTCATGTGTTTTATTTAGTTCATTTAACTATCATTTTGTAGAGGAAATTGGGAGGCTTACCATCTTATAAGGAAAAAATGAATCACTGAAAGCCAAAAGGTTCTGATTTAGGCCATTTAACGGTTCTATAAAGAAAACAGGTAACAGAAGTAAATAAAGATTGAAGAAACACCAGCTTTGTAAGAGTGGTTGAAAAGGCATAAGAGAACAGTTGGTTAAAAGAAAGCTTCAGGTATGTGACTCCTGATTGGATGGTGAGAGGTTTGACTTCACAGGACAAGAGGTTCAGTTCGCATATCCTAAAGTTTAAGAGAGGTGATACCATGTTTCTCTTTTTGAGAAGGAAAAGCTGAAAGGGAAGGAGCACTGCTCTGGCTTTGGATAGATGAAACCTGGGAAGTCTCATCAACCTTGCTCAGAATCAACTTTGAGCTGTCTACTGTGAGCTATGTTCTAACTGGGCAACAGTAGCATCAATGTGAGGGTATGATGACTAGAAAGCCAGTTTGTTACAAGGGAATTGCTATTTGAATTGACTGGTAACACTTTCTAAATGCCAACGGTGATTGTTCGTTGAAGAGCTTTGCTCAATAGGAAAGCAGTAAGGCCCAAAAGACAAATGGGTAACAGAGAGGCAGTTTTATGTAGTGTGGATATTCCTAAATGGGTCAAGGCCATCAATAACTAAAATTTAAACTCATGAGTTACCCAGAGAGAATGGATTTTCTTTCAAATACTTTCTTGTCAAGTTCCCTTAAATGGTACCCATTATCCTACAGTTATTGAACACAATGGTGGGAGAATGTGACCTAGGATTTATGTGAATTGTGATGTATTTTTTTTTATTTAATTAATTTAGAATATTTTTCCATGGTTCCATGATTCATGTTCTTTTGCTCCCCATCTCCCTCCCATAGCCAATGTGCAATTCAACTGGGTTTTGATGTATTTGTTATTTATGCACTGGCTTTAATATATGAGTAATTGTGATTTTACTCTTTTCTGATTAGGTAAATGTCATTTTTACAATCTTAAAACACTGTAAGAGGTTGCTTGTGTACATAGAAACTCATTAGTGGGCTCTTAAGAGTGAAAGTGGAATAGAAAGAGTACATTCTCCCTAAACTAGGTTACTCCTAGGTCTTTGAGAGAATTTAGGTGTAGCTGCATGGTGGAGATCTGTCTCTGCAAGCCTAGCTCTGACAGTGTGAGAACAAACTGGTGTGAGTGAGCATTCCAGAGGGTGCCTACATACCCATTTAAGGGATGACATTGTAGGGTTCCACATGAAGGTAAACCTCAGGCCACCATATTTGCATTATAGACACAATAAAAATGAACATCATACAAAGGACAATGGAGAAGTACAAGAGAGGTGTGGGTAGGTTATAATATATAACCAATAAGGAACTTCCAAGAAGAATGGAAGTAAAAGATACCATCAAACCAACATACAAGAAGAAAAGATAGTTGGTCATTTGGCAAAGGTGAAGTACAGATGATAGCTGTGCTGCTACACTAGTACCCTCTAATGTAAGAAGAATGCAAAGAAATGTTAGGTTAACCCCTTCTGTTTAATTTATGGGAGGATATGAACAGGATGGGAAGGCATGAGTGGGTTGTGACTTACATCAAATAGATGAGGTCATAGATCCATTTCGGTAAACAAAATGTGCTAAATTTTAAGTGACATGAATCCAAAAACGAATGCCTCTACAAAGGAAGCCTTATCAATCTTGCTTCATCACAGTCTTCCCTCATGAGTAATTTCAATGTCTCTCTCTGTCAAGAAAGTCTACCATTGACCTAAGTAATAACAACACCTTAGTAAACACAGAAATTAGAATATAAATCCTTGGAAGATGCTAGTTGAAAAAAAAAATTACTCCACAGTAATTCTACAATCATTTAAAGGGTTAAGAGCACTTATACTTTTAAAATAGAGTTGTGACTAAAATGACACCATTGCTATTTTTGCAAGTCTGAATTTGTTTCATAAACTGTCACATTAGCCAGATGATTTGTTATTCAGCATAAGAACATTATTCTCTGTGTTTTGATAAATCTGATCATTTGCATCACATAAAGAAGAAGTTCTCTAAATGAGTTCATTGTACACCAGGGAGTACACATTCCCCAATCATGGAGTGAAGAAAAGTTTCCCAATGGCCCTTATCTCATACTTTCTATTCCCACAGGGCATATACCCAAAGAAAAGAAATTGCCCAATATTTCTATACACAACTCTGAAAGATGCACACAAAGCACACACAGAGAATGATCATAGAGCAGAAGAGGGAGAAAAGGAAACACAATTATTAAGAGCTTACTATATGCCAGGCATTGTGATAAACACTTCCTAAATTATATCTCATTTGACCCTCACAACAACCCTGTGTAGTAGATATTATTATATCTTCATTTTATAGATGAGGAAACTGATACTGGCAGAGGTTAAGTAATTTGCCCAGGATCATGCTGCTATTAAGTCTGAGGCTAGATTTTTAACTCAAGACTTCCTGACTTTAGGCCTCTTTGTTTATATTTAAGGCATTGTTAAAAATGTTAAAAATTCAGAATCAAGCCCAAATTTTACTATATTCCACTAAAGATTCAGGGCACTAAAGATTCCAGGGCAAGGACTAGCTTTTTAATTTGATCACTATATTTCTATCAGTTGCTTTAGAATATTTTTGATAGACAAATAGTTCAACAAACACTTGTAGAACTGAACTGAGGAAGAAAAGATAATCTGTAGATTCCATTTATAAGAACAAATATAACTTAGGGGTGATAATCATAATTTAAATTTTATAGGTAAAATATCCTGAAACAAGATAGCCTTTAATAATCATGGAGTCAAGATATGACTATGTTTGTACATCATAGAACATAAATTCCACTGGGGGGGAGCGGGGACTAGGGGGGGTGTCACTTAGCATTTGTCTTTGTAATGCCAACATTTAGCACACAATACCTTGAACAAAACAAGGACTTTTTTTTTAAATTTAAAGATCTTTTTAAGAAATATTCCAAGCTTTTTTAAAATATCTGAAACAAAAATGGAATCTGTAGCCCAAATTACTTTTGCACAAGTTCTTACAGACTGAAGTGACACCTATGGTGACAATGAAACTGTCAGAAAAATCTTAAAAATAAAACAGTGACCTAATAGTCAAACACAGCAAGAAAATTAAAGTCCTGAGGTAATGGACAAAAAGTGAGATGCCTTTGCACCATTATAGCCGCTGTCTTTTGACTAATACATATTTTTAGTGTCAATCCTTTATTTTGAAGTCAGTTCATTCATTCATTCATTTACAGAATATTTATTAAGCACTCCTTTGTGAAGAGAACTGTATTATACAGAAAGAAGATATAAGTACTAGATAAGCCCCTTTCCTGGCATGAAGGCTAATACAAAATAAGATAAAACCCCAGAAAACAAAAATTCTTTCTATTGCATGATAAGAACATTAAAGAAGTATAAGACAATGTAGTGAGATTAGTCAGTCAGTTACTAAGTATTGATTAATCACTTACTATATAGTAGGCACTGTTATGTACCACCGATACAAGGAAAGGCAGAAATACATTGCTTGCCCTCAAGGAGTTATAATGGGAGAGATAACATGCAAATAACTACATACAAAATATAAAGTGTAAGTAGAAAGTAATCTGATGAGGAAAAAGAGGGCAAAGCATAAAAACCAGGAAAAGCCTCCTAAAGGTTAGATTCAAACCCTAAACATAACAGATGACAATAATATTAATAAAAATTATAAGATTATATTAATAGATGAAGAAAAAGGTTTTGGCAAAATATAATATACATTTCTGTTTAAAACAACAGCAAAAAGCAAAGAAGAAATGGATTTTTTAAAAATACGGTAAATAGAATTTTTTAAAAACACAGAGCCAACACCATATATGAAAAAATTCTACAGGCCTTCCCATTAATTTTGAGGGTAAAAGGAAGAATGTCCATTATCATCTCTATCATCTGATATAATACTAGAATTTCTAGCAATAGAAATAATCCAAAGAGGAGGAATTTTGGGAATAAGCATAGGAAAAAAAATAAATTCTCCATTTTTTCAGATACTAAAATGATGAAGAGCAGAGGTGTCAAGTAGATGGACACAAACTACAATATTCCTGAGCATAGCCTGAATCAGATTAGAATGTAACCATGAAATATTTAATAGTAACAACAAAAATAAATAAACCACAGAGATAATGTTTTCTAATGCAATGTGCAGTTCACAGTGATCTTTATATATGGTTTTAGTGGCCTAGTCCTTGCCATTCAACTAAAATTGATTAAAACAATTAACTTTAGCAAAAAAAAAGTAGGATATTAAAAACGAATGAACAAACAAACATAAATGATCAGCTTTTCAGTATGTTCCCAGTAAAACTCAGCAGGAAAAGCTATTTAATATAACTTCAGGAGATATAAAATATTTGGGTGGCCATCTTTCCAAGACAAATGTAGGAACTCTATGAATACAACTACAAAATAAGCCTTCACAATGATTAACCTAAGTAATCATCAATATTGTCAGGGCTGGGATGTGACAAGATAGTAAAAATGATATTCCATATCAACTGAAAACCAAAAATTTTCTTATTGAGCTAGAAAAAATAATAAAATTCAACTTCAGGAATAAAAGATTAAGAATCTCAATAAAAATAATTTTTAAAATGGGAGCAAGGTCTAGCATTATTAGATCTCAAACTAGACTACAAAGCATTTATCATGAAAAATATTAGGTATTGGTTAAAAAGTAAAGACATCCATTAATGAAACAGATGAGATAACCAACATACAAAAGTAAATGAACAACATAGCAGAGTTTTGTTTTTGTTTTTTTATCAACTCAAAGATTCCAACTAGTAGAATAAGTATTCTTTAATGAAAACTGCTAGAAAACTAGAGAACAGTCTGGAAGAAATCAGATTTTGATGAATATCTCATAGTAAATCTGGTTATATGATGAGAATAAGTTTCATTATATAATGCTTTTGTATATACAAAACCAAGGTCATTAAAAAAAGAAAAACAAATGGGAAAACACTTTTATAATTGGTTTCCAATTCAAATATATGAGTAAGAGCTATTCACTAATAAAAAACTGATTAAAGGTTATGAACAGATGGTTTTCAAAGGAAGAAATCCAAGATATAAGTATATAGGGGAAAATGCTCCAAATAATTATTAGAAAAATGCAAATTAAAGCAACTCTAAGATTCCTCCTCATACCCATCAGACTGGCAAAGATGATAAAAAAGGGAAAATAATACTGTTGGAAGGAATGCAGAAAAATGAACACACCAGAGAACTGTTAGTAAGGCTGTGAATTAATCAAGCCATTCTGAAAAGCAATTTTGAACTGTACACAAAAAAAATCAGTAAACTACGCAGATTCAGTGATATCATTACTAGACATTTAGTCCCAAGAAAGTCAAGTTAAATCACCAAGTATTTCTAAATGGCTTACTATGTGCATTATATGAGAGTTCCAGGAAGCCTAGCACCTCTGGTGTGAGACCTTGCCAAGCCTTTTCAGGTCGGCTCATCCACATTTGGTATCTACTTCTCACCCAACTCTCACTTATGGCTTTAGGAAGCTATAGCACTGCAGAAGCCACACCCTGGTAAACCATCTCAGTAAATAGGCCAACTCAGGCTGAGAGTGAATTAACTACAAGCCACAAATCTGTCACTGACTTGGGGAGATGTCTGGCCCTGGCATGCAAAGACTTCCGTCCGCAGAAGGAGTAGATGAGAACAATTTGTTCCAATAGCCATGAAGGCATCTGAAGCAGGCACTGTGTACTGCCAAGGGCCTGATCAGATATTGATGATATATCCCAAGCCATCACCAGTTGACCTGACTTTTTGTCTTGCCACTGGATTTGGATGACTCTGGAAGAGTAAAGCTGATAAATTTTAAAAATGCTGCCTCACTTCAATCCAATTCATGCACAAATCAAGACATCATTCCATGATATCATTGATCCTCTGAAAAATAAAAGACAAACAACTATGCTAAGCAATGGGTATACCAATACAGTGCAAGCAGAAAGAAAGACAGTCCCTGTCCTCAAGGAGCTTGTATTGTATTAGGGAAAGATGACACAAAAGGTTGGAGCAAGGAACTAGTTGTAACTGTTTGCCCATTAATTGGAGAATAGCTCAATAGATTATCATGTATGAATATAATAGAATATTTTTGCCCTGAAAGGATGAAGAGGAAATATGAGAATTCAAAGAAAACTCAGAAAAGCTTTATGAAATGATACAGAGTAAAGTGAGCAGAACCAGGAGAACAATTTACACAATGATTAAAACATTATAAAACAAAACAACTTTAAAAGACAAAAACTTTTCTGTCTTGGTTTTGTTTGATAGTGCTTGTTTTTTGTTTGTTTTTTTTTAAGGTTTTGGATTTTTTCCTCTTCTCTGGTGAGGACTTGAGATGGTAAGAGGAACTAGCAACTGTGATGCCCCCTCCAAAAAAGAGAGAGAGAGAAGAAGAAAAAGAAAAGGGAGTAACCTATCCTCACCCCCCCCCAAAAAAAAAGAGAGAAGAGAACAGGAGTTTCAGGAGAAACAGACAAGCAGGGCTGCTCTGAAATTAATAGCTTTTAAAAATGCAAACTAGGTAAGAGATTCATGTATAATTCTCTTTCTATTCTTCTACATATATAGGAATGCTCATATTTATCAAATTCAGTGTAACAAAAACAAATTTTTTAAAAAGGAATATTTTTTCAGATTTGTATATGACATCTTTAGAGAAACTGAACATTTACTGAAACATGAAGAAATAAAACATATTTTAAAAGATAGAAGTAGGGAGCAGCTGGGTGGCTCACTGGATTGAGAGCCAGACCCAGAGAATGGAAGTCCTGGGTTCAAATCTGACCTTAGACACTTCCTAGCTGTGTGACCCTGGGCAAGTCACTTGACCCCCATTGCCTAGCCCTTACCACTCTTCTGCTTTAGAACCAATACACAGTATTGATTCTAAGACAGAAGGTAAGGGTTTAAAAAATAATTAATTAATTAAAAGATAGAAATTAAACATATTCTTTATAAAACATTACAATAAACTGTAATTTGTTAGAATGAAAACTTTTAAAAGGAAAGTATTATTTCACTACCACAAGGTCTGGAACACAGTGAGCATTTAATAAAAACTTACTGATATAAGAGGAATCTGAAGAAAGGATTCAGACTTAAATGGAGGCTAAATAATGTAAGCTTAATGAATGAGTTGGTCAAAGGACAAATCATAGAAAAAAATAGTTGTATCAAATGAAATAACAATATATTAAAACTTTTAAGATGATCTCTTTAGAAAATTTTTATATCTCTAAACTCACATTCCCTAAAAGGAGGAAGAAAAGAGACATTGATGAATGAGCAACTAGAAAAACAATAACCTCAAGCTAAACATATATGAGAGATTTGTGGTTTCATTTGTGTACTATCTTCTTTTTCTTTGTATATGGAAACACTTATTTCATTTAGTTTTGTAAAATTTGGAATTAAAAAATAAAACAATATATCAAAGACTGTAAAGATGATTTTTAGGGTTGTGACTTAAAAATCTAGATCTAATTTGTCGCCAAATAAAAAACCCAAGTCAGTCTGGAAATTATGGTAATTTAATTAATATAGAGGGAAGGAATTTAAGGAGAAGGAGGAAAGAGGTTATAGGATTTCTCCTGCCTGGCCTATGCCAGGGGGAGTTTAAAATCCCTGCCTCTAGATCTCTGAAGAAGATTAGAGGCTTCTAAGAGAATAAAGTTGGAAAGTAAAGGAGGAAACTCAGCCAGAAACTCACCACCAAACAGGATAAATAGCTTGTAGCCACGCTAAGATGCCAGAAGCTCAGCAAGCTGCTCTTAGCTAACTCTCCACGGCCAATCAGGGTTTTCTTTTTTCTGGAGACAGCAAGGGAGCCAAATATACAGACCTTTCACTCCTGTGTCTCCTCCTCTAAATGCCCGTTCCAAGTTCTCATCTTCTTTTGATTAGATTATCTTTACAGTTACTTAACACTTCTTTGTTAAGTTCACCTTTTGTTAGTTACTTGACCTTTGTGTGATTAATTTAACCTTGATAGTTATTTAACACCTTTTTATATTAAGATCTAAAAACAGACTTAGCTTAAAGTTCTAGCTTCACTATAAGGTGAGAACTAAGTACCTTCATTGTTCAATCAGGAGATTACAACTTTATCTACCCCAAAGGAAGTTAAGTAGGGTGGAGTAATTTTAAAGTTCACAATCCCCCCTGATGATCATTGGGAGACTAGTCTCCCCATTGATCATTTAACATAATCATCTTGTAGTCCTAAAGCACTTCTAACTACAGATGTATACAATATTCAATTTCTAAGAGGAAATTACAATAGTTAGGGAGAAATAGAAAAGAAAGGAAGCAAAACCAATGTTTTGCCTGGCGCATTTACAAAAAGCCAAATTAGGGGCAGTCCCCTTCTGGCATAGGAGTATACATTCAAATAAATGTTCAATCAAACTTCAGTTCATTCAACCATACCCAAAGTTTGTTCTTGATCTTCTTGATGTAGTATAGGTTTTCTGGCATCTTTCTGCAAGAGTTCATTCTCTGGATTTAGGAGTTAGTAAGATTCTTCCTTAAAGATCTTTTCTCGAACAAAAAATTTAAAAATCTTGGATTTTTATTAAAATACAACCCCCCCTGAAGTGGGTGTTAAAAAACATCCAGTTCAGCTCAGATTCAATGTTGAGTTATGGATTGTATGAGTCAATTATTAAAAGAAAAGAAAAAAACACAAAAATATAAAGAAAAAAATGGAAGAAAGTTAAACTTTTGGGAGAAAGAAAAAAATTCAAAATCAGAATAAAAATACCAAAATCTATGTATATAAAAATGTTGAGTAAGCAAGAATAATTTCATAATAGGCCCTTGTATTAGGGTTCAATAAATTTCTATCCCACTAGTCTGTAGGACAGAATGCAGTAAAATTTCACTTACTCATTTGCAGCCAAGGCTACAGGAAGTTGCCATACTATAAGAAGAAAAAGAACTAGAATTTTATTTTGATAGGGAAGTGTCATTCCCTGGTCTGATTTTTTTTGGCAGTCTCAGGGATATGGGGAGCTAGTATGATAGTCAAATTTTGGTACTTGTCTGAGTACTTCACAAAGAGTGTAGATACAAGGAAGTCCTCCGACTTAACATATCCCCAAGGAAGAATATATCTGATTTAGGAAAATATCCATCACAATCTCGAGTCTCACACTAGTTTTTCCTGTGTGCTCTTTTTTGGCACTATTCAGGTTAAGTCTGTGCTCCTTGTTTATATTCCATTTCCTGGAACCAGACACAAACATTAATCACAGTTCCATAACATTTTATCAATAAATGGCAGGTTCCTACAGTTTAAAGCTTTTGGGTATGCATTGATATTATAGCAAGTATATATATGTGTATATATATATATATGTATGTATATATATAACTTATATTATTGCAGAAAAAATAATATTAATTGTATGTACCTTTAGTATAAGAAATGAGAAAAAAGGGAAAAAATAAAATATTCTAATCAAAATAAAAGCATTAACAAAAATAAGGGGGGAAAATCAGGAATTCAATGTGTTCTCGAAAAACAGCATCCACTTGTCAATGGATTAATATCTCCAATACATGTGATAGGATACAGTCAATTAGTCTCAACATGCTCTCTTCACATGTGAGCAATGAATCCAAGAGTCCTCTCTAATCTTTATAGATGATGGAGTAGTTAACAATATTTGGAATGGCCCTTTTCAGAAAGGCTGAGTTGTTCCAGTATGCTGGAAATTCTTAATATACACCTTGTCTCCTGGGTTCAGGTCATGAAGTGAAAAGTCTAGTGGTCCAGCTTGTACTGCAGCTCCGGATTCATGGAGTTCACGCAGTTTGTGTTGTAATTCTTGTATATAGGAAGCAATAGTAGTGTCTCCCCCTAATAGTGATGTATATGCAGGGGAGAAGAGTTTAGCCTGTATAGGTGGATGTCCAAAAAGCATCTCAAATGGTGAAATGTGTAGGTCCCCTCTAGGCCTGCTTCTAAGATAAAATAGGGCCAGAGGGAGAATTTCAGGCCATTTTAAATGGGTCTCAGTGCATAATTTACCAATATTAGTTTAAGTTCTCTGTTCATTCTTTCAACTTGGCCTGAGCTCTGAGGATGATATGGAACATGGAATTTGGGAGTTATCCCCAAGGAAGAATATATCTGATTTAGGAAAGTATCCGTAAAATGACTTCTATCTGAATCAATACGTGCTGGCAGGCCAAAGTGAGGAATAATTTCTTTTAAAAGCACCTTAGCAACAAAAGCCGCTGTGGCTTGGGTTGCAGGAAATGCTTCGGCCATCTGGTCAGTTGATCTACTATGACTAGACAAAATTTATAATATCTAGCCTTTGGCATTGTTATGAAATCTATCTGTAGATGCTCAAATGGTGTGTAAGCCAGAGGACGCCCACCAAAGGCTTTACCACAAAAGGTATGTTGGTTATATGCTTGGCAGGTAGAGCAGGCTGTATACACTTTAGAGGCTATAGTAGTTATATCAAGGGCTATCCATACTCTCTTAACAGAGTCCATGATGGCCTGGGTGCCAAAGTGACCATTTTTATGAATAGATTGGCAAATTTGGTGATAGAAACTTCTAGGAAGCAAGGGTTTTCCTTCAGATGACACCCATACTCCATTAATCTGTTTTGCTTTGAATTGTTGCTTCCATTTTTCCACTTCCTTTTCATTATAGGAAAGTGATAAATTTAAGTCATCAGTGGTTGTTAATGTTAAAATTAATTTTAAAGTTCACAACATAATTACAGCTTTGGAAAATGTGAGCTCCATAAGGGCAAGGAATGTTTCTTATTGTTCATTCTATTCATCCCTGCAGCATATTATGACTTACATAGTTATCATTCATTGTTGAATGAATGAATCCAATAAAAAGGATTTTTAAATGAAAGGGAAAGGGGAGGAGGAGGAAAACTATGGGGATATGTGTTTGCCAAAATATGTATGCAGATTCTACATACAATATAGAGAGTACAATTGGATGGCACAGAGGACAGAGTGTTGGAATTGGAGTCAGGCAGAGCCAAGTTCAAATTCTACCTTAGACACTTAGTGGAATATCTAGTAGTTCACAACCTCTCTCAGGTTTAGTTTTCTCATCTGAAAATTAAGTAATAATAACATCTACTTAACAGGGTTGTTTTGAGGTTCAAACAAAGTAACATATGTAAAGAACTTTGAAAATGTTAAAACATTATATAAATTATATTATTTCTCTCAAGTGACAGGGAAAATAGCATTAAAGTTAAGAAAAAGGAAAGGAATAAAAATGATATTGACAGATGTCTACATATGCAAATGCATAAAGTAAGGGCCAAAAATAAGATGAACTCTAGATTCTAATACCAGGGGAAGAAAGTATGACTTCTTGGTAGAATGGGAATAAAAATTTTTCATATGACCAGGAATGTACTAGGAAGTGTTTAACAACCAGCTCTTTGGGAAGAAAAAAGTATACAAGACATGCTTTTAGGTTTAAAAACAACAACAACAACAAAAAAGAAAACATTAACATTGCTAAAATTCCAAAAACTGACATTTTGAAAATCACTTAAAAATGAAAGTGAAACAAAACTATTGAGATGAATAAAATTAAAAGATGGCTTATTTGAAAAGACTATAAAGTAGATAAATCATTGCACATAATTTTCACTATGCAAATTGTTTCCATCCAGTGGAATATGAATTTCTTGAATGGAATGTTTTGTTTTCACCTAGGAAATAACAATAACAACAAAAGCTAATACTTATATAGCACCTACTATGTACCAGACATTGTGTTAAGCACTTTACAGATAACTTTATTTAACTTTCATAACAATCTTGGGAGGTAAGTGCTACAATTTTATTTTATACCTGAGAAAACTGAGGCAGAGAGATCAAGGGTTACACTGCTACTAAATGTTCGACAGTGGATTTGAACTCATATATTCCTGAATACCACTACCTAACATGATGTCATTTAGCAATAAATTTAGTCAGTATTTATTGAATTGAATGTATATGTGTTAATCAGGAGGTTTTTTCCAGATATGATTGTACATAGCAAAAAGTATTAAGAAAACTTTTTTAAAAGATATAAGAAAATGAAATTGTCAAAAATGAAAAGGGATCATTGAAAAGTAATGTGGAAGAAATAAAGAAAATTGTCACAACCTATTATACTCAATTATACACCAATGAAATGAAACACTTAAGCGTAAAGGATGTTTAAAAATATAAAATATGAAGATCAAAAGAAATATAGGATTTTTTTAAGCCTTAGAATCATAAACTGAACAAATGAGTGTTGAATTTAAAAAGTGTGCTCAATTTGTTTGCCCATCTAGGGTAAAAAGTATAAAATTGGAAGGAAGTTTGTGAAATAAAGCAGCAAAGATGCTCATGTCTAAATATTTCAAGGAGAAGTCTACTTTTTAAGATAGTTTTGTCCAGGCAGAATTAACAGAACTCATATAATATTGACATCCTGATATTTTGACCAAAGACTATGTACTTATAAAGGGGAAGAAATATGTGAACAAATAAAGTACATCTGACATTTCTTCTGAGCCACCAGAGAATTTTTATTGCAGAGAAACCTTATATGGGCAATAAATAAGGGAATGCCTTTAGTAACAGCTCATCCTTTAAGAGATATAAGATTTATACTCACTGAGTCAGAAAGTTTTAAGAAGTTACACAATCCATCCAATATCAGTTCTTGAAGGGAATATTTTATTTTTGTATTTGTATCTTCAACATCATAGTACAGTAACTGTACTATGTACATAGTACTGTAAGTAATAGGAGATAGCAGATGCTTATTAAATACTTATAGACTTTGATACTAAATACTATATGAAAATGAATAAGAGGAATTAAAACACATAGATATATACACACAATGAACTTTAATTGTATTTCATTCTTTTGAATAGAAGGTAATAGAAAATGAGAAAATCTGATCTCTGGAACTTTCCATATAGGGAAAATTCAGATATTCAAGGTTATAAAGTTAATTATCAATAAAGTTATTATACAAAAGTTCATTTTTAAATTTTGTTTTAATAAAATAAAATTCTAGATACCTCATAAGGATTTGCTTTGGGATACTGTGGCAAGTTTCTTGAACATTGCTGTTCCTGGTCCAAATGTAAAATCTTTCTCAAATTGCCAGATAAACAGACATCAGGTAGAAAAAGCAACACTGCTTTGACTACACTATCTTAAAATGACTCACTGGGAAATGTAGAAGTATGGCTTTGTTTGCTTAAAATAACTATTCATGCTTTTTCCAGGGATTTTTTCAGTCTACATCCCTCTAGTTCCATGAATCATACAGGGAGGGGTGAGAAGAGAAAGATCTGGCTTACAGGCTGCTATATGGTCATCTCCAATACAAAACAAAGAGATTATGTGTCTTTTTGTTGAAGGCTAGAGTTGTCCTTGTGGTTTCAGTTATTGCCCAAGAAGGTACAAGTTAAAATCATGAACTTTACTTCCCCTGGAAGAGAAAAATCATATTAGGTTTTAAAAATCCAGGGAAAACTAGAGCATCTGTAGCACCAATCACTGAAGCAAGTAGATGCAAAGATAAACAGCAAAGGTTTATGAAACTCCAAGAGCAGAATCCTTATCAATATTTTTAGATTACTTCTTTGGCTTCAAGATGCATATGTTGTTTGACATTTAGGGAAAAAAATTCATCTTCTTTCCAACCTTAGGCTACATTATAAAATCCAAAGTTCATATTCATTTATGCAATATTATAGGCCAGAAGCTGACTATTATGTAAAATGATAAAGTTAAAATGACCTAAATCTCTGCACCCTAACATTAGGTCCCCATGCCTGATGATGTGCAGGAAGCAATAATTAATCACTTGTAATTTGGACCTTAGAGCATCTTTAATAAATAGCAAGGCATCTCTATCTCTCCTAAACCTTAACAATTATTTTAAAAACCCAAGGTGGAATTATATACCAAAATAATCAACTGAAAATTAATTATTGAGTGACTATATTAGTGCTAAGCATTGTGCTAGATACCACATGGAACAGAACTGTATTTCCCACATAAGAGAAAATTCTATTAGGTTTTTAAAATTCCATGGAAAACTATAATATCTGTGAGACAATCACTGAAGCAATTAGTTACCAACATAAACATCTAAGGTTGAAGTCCCTTACTTCAAGGATTTTAAGTTGGGAGGATAGAACTAATATAAACATGGAGTAATAGTCAAAACACATCATCTAATTTAAGCACTAAAATATGTAGTACAGAAGTTCAGGAAAGGTATGATTGAGAAAAAAAGAACTGAAATTGGAGCCTTGGAAAGTGGAAAAGACCTGGATAGAGGAAAAGGCATTCCAATACAAAGGTTCAACATGAATAGGGGCATAATCCCAGGAAAGTGAGGTGACTGACTCAGCAAGAAACAGTCTTCAAGTAGGAAATAAATAAAAATGTTAATATTAAGTGTCTTCTATGTGCCACTCTGTTCAGCACTGGAAAAGGTGAGGCAGATCATGGAAAGATTTTAAAGTAGGTAACGAATTTACAAGACACAGAAGTAAGCTACTTTCTTGGATTTTTGTGTGATTTTCATATATAAGTATGTAAAGGTGCCTTCCTATACAGACAAAAATTTATTCTTAATCTACAAGACTAAACCAGCTATACAGCCTTAAGCAAACTGCTGAATCTCCTTGAGTCTGTTTCCTTAGCTATTAAAAAAATAAAATAATTAAAAGTGTTTTCCTTTCCAAATGTTTTGTGAGGGAGTCATATTTTGGGGTTCTCAGCATTCCAAAAATTGCAAGGCATTTTTTTCTGATGACCATCTGTCAAAGATATGGTAGAAGATTATTTTCTATTTTACTTTCTTCATGTACAATGGGACTAATAAGGGCCACCTCCACCTACTTCACTAGGCTATTTTGAGATCAGATGTAGAAATACTAGAAGCATTTGGGACAAAAGGACACAATGTAAATTTTAAAAAATATATTATACCACTGGAAAGGAAAGAAAATCTTGTTTGTTATGGGGGGGTTGTTTATTATCATTATGATTATTATTAACTGGGGAGTTGTAATGGAAAGAAAAATAATGTTTGTAAAAAATAAAATGGGAAGGGTAACTGGGTGGCTCAGTGAATTGAGAACCAGGCCTGGAGATGGGAGGTCCTAGGTTCAAATCTGACCTCAGACCCTTCCTGGCTCTGTGACCCTGGGCAAGTCACTTAACCTCCTTTGCCTAGCCCTTACCACTGTTCTGCCTTAGAACCAATACACAATACTGATTCTAAGACGGAAGGTAAGGGTTTAAAAAAAGTAAAATAAAATGGGGCAACTAGGTGGCACAGCGGACAAAGCAGGGGCGGGAATTAGACCTGAGTTCAAATATGGCCTCAGACACTTACTGTCTGCATGACTCTGGGCAAGTCACTTTACCTGGTTTGTCTCTCTAAAATGATCTGGAGAAGGAAATGGCAAACTATTCTACAATCTTTGCTTAAAAAAACAAACAAACAAACAAAAAACCTAAACAGGGTCATGAAGAGTTGGTCCGACTGAACAACAACAAAAAATATTAAAAATTTATCATGTCACTAGAAAGGAAAGAAAATTGTTGCAAAAGAGTTTGGAATCTGTAATTGCTTAACAGATCTACCAAGGTTAATTTTTTTTTTTAATCTCTATGTCACGTTTCTGTGGAAATTGGAACATATTCAACATATTCCTTTGGAATCATTTCCTCCCCTATATTGTGCAGCATGGAAAGGATATGAGATAATGTCAGACTATGGTGCCATCACTGAATGGCCTGATCTTAACAATACTACAAACAATAAATACTGACTCTTAAAAACAGTAAGAGCAAAAAGAACTCATCTGTCAGTCACTCTATGCATTTATTAAAGGTTTACCATGTACCTGAGGAAATAAAGGCAAAAAAATCTCTACCTTCAAGAATCTCATAATTTAATAGGAGAAACAATATTCAAACAACTATGTACAAACAGGCTGTACAGAGGATAAACAGGAAATAATCAAAAGTGTATTCACTAGAATTTAAGGACCTAGAATTAGGAGGTATCTTAATACCCGGAGACTCCCGGAGCCTGTATATATATATATATTTTTTTTTTCCTTCTCTTTCTCATTGTACTTATCACAAAAGTTCTGATACTATCATAGTAAACCAAAGTGACTACCTAAACCATTTACAGTCAGGGACCTACAACAGGATCAATCCACACAAGGATAAGAATAATCATATTAAAAGGGGGGACAAAGTAGACTTTTTCGATTTAAAGCACCATGATTCGATCCTTCAGTAAACATGGGGGGTAGCACACATCCTCTATAAGGTCTAGCTCCCCTCTCCACCTTACTAAAGAAACCAAAGCTCTTACTAAAAGGACTCCCAAAATCAGTACGGTTCACGGCTTTGCTATCGAGTAAGTATTATTTCAACGATTAGACTTTATGAATTAATCATTAAGTTTTGAAACGAGAAGCTTCCCAGCTCAGGTTCTTCCTACCCCTACCCTGGTCCTCCAGGAGCCTTTTCTCGGGTCTGGGGTCTTCCACTGCCCCTAGGCAATAGTGGGTACCCAGGCTGGCACTCCAAGAACACTAGAATAAACCCTATCTCCTTCCGCCTGGGACAGGAGGCCGGGAGGAGCTGTCCCTGCTGATCTCGGGCTGCAGGGCGCAGGCGTCTGCTACAGCTCCAAAGTCAGGAGCTGAGGCGCGAAGACCGAGCCCGGAGGCGGGTCGAATTTGCTCGCGCAGTCGTCCCTAGTCAGGTTCCGCCCCTCCCTCCTTTTCATCCTCTACAAGTTAGAGCAGCGAGGCAAGCCGACTGACTAGGCACCGCCCTCTGCTCCGCCCTCCTCAACTCCCTCTACCCTCCCCCTACCCTCTCCAGACTCTTCAGCCCCTCCCTCCTCAGGCTCGCGCGCAGTGTAGGCAAATAGACAGTACGCATTGCCCCCGCCCTGGGCCTCGTGCGCTCACTCCCCTCCTCTCCCCTCCTCTCCCCTCCCCCGGAGGGGCGCGGTCGAACTAACTGCCGGGGTGACAGATGGATAGACTAGAGGCCGACTGACTCACCCGCCCGGTCTCATCTGGTCTACATCGGATAGGGCCGTCACCGGCGAGGCGCCGCCGCCGCCGTCGCCGCCGCCTCCTTCTCCTCCTCCTCTGTCTCCGCCGTCACTGCCACCGCCCGCAGGCTCCGCCACTCGCGCCTGCATTTGAAGCTAGGTCCTCGCCGGCCCTGGGACCGCCCCCTCCCTTCCCCCTCCTCTTCGGGGCCAGCATGGAGGGCAAAAGCCTCTGGCCGAGATGACGCAATCTCTAGCCAATCAAAACCCTAGAGTTCGGCACGTGACCTACCATTGACCAATGATTCGCCGAGTCCCTACGTGTAACTGGCAGCTCTTGGTTCTTTTTGTGTTTTCAAATTGCATGGATCGAGAACGAAGGGTATTCAATTTGAACTTTACATATGGGGAAACTGAGGCCCAGAGAAGTTCTAGATTCCAACCCAGATATTTTTACTCCAAATCCAGCTCTTCTTTCCTTGGCAGGGATTGGAAAGGGCCTCATTGCCGCACTGTGGGGCATCTAGGATTGTGTCACACACAAAGTAGGTGCATAATCAAAGCTTGTTGACTGATTGATTGGGTCACTTGAATGAATGTGAGTGTAAATGTAATATCCTTGCTAGTGAATCGTGCCTTCAAAGACTTGGTCCCTTCCAGGAAACAGTTTGGATCTTTGTCTCTAATGTTTGAGTGTGATGGGTCAAATATACTCACACATACACCCCTCCACCTTGGGGGCTCTTCTTTTCCCATATTAAAGTTCTAGGCCATTGGAGCATTCAGATCTATTGACCTTGCCTCATACACATTGTTCCTAGGCAAAAAATAGACATATGTAAAGATGATGTGAAGAGGTGGGGGCAACAGGAATGATATTATAAATTGATAGTGAGGGGCTTAGTAGGTGGATTGAAAGCTAGGCCTGGAGATGTAAGCAAGTCACTTAAATCCAGTTGCCAGCCCATACCCCTCTTCTGCCTTGACCACCAATACACAATAATGATTCTAATACACAAAGTAAGAATTAAAAATAAATAAGTAAATGGATTGTGAACCAGACAGCTGTGGCAAAAATTAATTCACAGAGATGGCAAAAAGTAAAACAAAGTCTCCAAGCCAAAAATAAATAGGTTTATTAAGAGAAGGCCAGTCTCACAATAAAGCCAAACTCTGGTCAGCAACCAAAGACCCTGAGCCTTGTGAGCAGCCTCCTTATATACCCCAAAACTAAACAAAAACTAAAGATCTAATAATTTTTTATCAGGTATGATTATAGTTTTCCCAAGCCTCATATATATTCATAGCTCCCCAAGGATTAGCCATTGAGTTCCCCAAAGGGTCATGTAAGGGTTAAAAATGGTTTGACTAAATTTATGAGTTTAAAAAGAATTCCTGTGGTCACCATTTATAAAAATTAAACTGTGAGTATGTTAGTAGCTTTAGTAACTTTATTACAGCAGAGTAGATATAGTGAAGAGGGAAATGTAGGAAGGAGGTAGAAAATATTGCCTAGCTAAATACCCTACAATTGCCAATCCAAAGAAATCCAGCTCAACTCTGACAAAGGCTCCCTCAGGTTCTGATCTCCAACCAGGAGTCCTGTTAGTCTCTTCAGCAAGAGTCTTACCAGCACAGAATCAATCTCCAATGCACAAGACCAAGGCAGAAGAATCCCTCCAATGCAGAGACACCAACATTGCATTAGTCCACCCTCAGCAAGAACCACTAAAGCAGCAGAAGAATCAAAATTCCCTCTGCTGGCTTTTATTAGCAGTTTTTTCCACATTACTTCCTGTCTTTCTGATTTCTCCTTTTCACTGTGAACTGGTCTATCACACCTCAGAAACCAATCAAAGTCTCTCAATTTGCCTAGCACTGCCCTGGGGGGTGGGTGGGTGAGGGCCATGCTTGTGGCCTTTTAAGACTTACTAAGTATTAATGACTAAGTAAGTGTGAACTCTCTTTGTTAGTGACTTACTAAGTGTTAAGTAGGGGTACTTCCAGTTCCTGATTGATTAACTTAAATTAGACAAAGGGAATAAAAAATTCCCTTTCACAGTCAGATAATCTCTTGGCTTCTTAGGTATCAAGTAAAATCAGATGACATGGGTGTGCTTAAGCCACAACTTTATATAATAGAGACTACAGAGGAGAAGTAACAGAAAAGAGTTATGCTTACACAAAAAGACTTGCATGATTCAGATACAGATAGAATTATATCTTGTGTATTTTTAGAAAAGTTTAAAACCTATGATCACCAAATAACTAAATTTGGAAAAACTGTTGATACATGGGCAACCTATTTCTGTCAATTTCCCTAGACATGCTTCACAGCCCATAGTGAAAGTTTAGGGTACTCCGGGGCAGTGTGTGAGATCTTGAAGATATGATTCTTTTTCCTTTTTCAGGAAAAAAAATTAGTAGGCATTTATAAAGTATATGTTCAGAGCTAGGTGGTAGGGATACAGATAAAAAGGTGAAACTCCCTGTCCTCCAGAACTTACCTTCTATTGGGGAAGATATACGCAAAATAGATTAGGAAAGGTTGAAAGAAAGCAGGAAAGGTTTCATGTAGAAGGTGATGCTTTAGCCAAAATGTGAAGGAAGCTAAAGTATTCAAAGAGTCATGGATAAGGTGTGATATCCCCATAGCCACCAAAAAGTGAAGGAGGCAACATGGAGGGATATGAAGAATACCAAACTAGATGGAGAGTACAAGGAGATTAATGGGTAATAAGAGTGGAAAGACAGGTTGGGGCTAGATTGTGAAAGCTTTAAATGTCAAATGTCGAGGTTTAATTTGCTAAAGAGGTAATGGGAATCCACTGAAGTTTATTGAGTTGGGGACTGATGTGGCCAGATCTATGTTTAAAACAACACTGGTATTTGTGTATAGAATGAATTAGTGGGGACAGATTTTGAGGTAAGGTCGAGTAGGAGGCCATTGGAATAGTTCAGGCAAGAGGTGATGAGAAAATAAATTCAGGCTCTTTAGTGGTGGCTGTATGAGACAGAAAAGAACATATTTGAGAGGCACTTTAGAGTTAGAAATAGCAATATTTGACAACTTTGTATGTATGGGATGGATAAGATTGAGGAGTTGAGGATAACACTGAAGTTTAAAACCCAATTGACTTAAAGTATGACCTTGATTACAAAAGGGAAGTTTGGAAGAGGGTTTAGTGTTGTAGGAAAGATAAATAGTTCTTTTTGGGGGCATGTTGTATTTGAGATGACTATGGGATATTCAGTTCAAAATATCCAGATCAGTTGGAAGACAATTCAAAGCAAAGACATTTTAGGATATCACATAGAAAGGAAAGTAGCAATAAAACATTCTCAACATAAATCTGTGTCCCACTTTCCCATAAATATACTATCAGTGGGAAGGATGACTATGCCTAGATAATACATGGAAAAAGGTACAACCTAGGGAACATGTGTACCTAGGAAACAGAATAGACTCCAGTGACTCTCTGTTGCCTCTAGGATCTCTTTTCCAGTCTTCTTAAACCTCCCTGCCATGGTACTGGCTTTCTGACAGTTCCATGAACTCCATTTGTCTGTTTTGGATATTCTCTTTGTCTCTCTCACATTCCTGGAATGATTTCCTTCCTCCACTCCAACTGCTGACCTCCATGGCTTCCTTCAATTCCCAACAAAAATCCCACCTTTTTTTTTTTTAAACTCTTACCTTCTGTCTTGGAGTCAATGCTATGTATTGGAAACCCCCAAGCCCTCTTCATTCCAGTGCCTTCCCTCTGTTAATTATTTCCTACTTAAACTATACATAGCTTGATTTCTATATATTTGCATATTACTTCCCCTATTAGATTAAAAACTCCTTGAAGGCAGGGGCCTCTTTTGCCTTTCTTCGTATCCCTAGCACTTAATAATTGCTTATTGATTGATTTATTGAAAGAAGGAAATATATTGAATGTATGCCTTCTGAGCACATAATCTCCCTGGTGGTCTCTTGTGGCTGGTGCTCAATATTACACTGCTGGTTTCATTGATTTAGCTTAAAAACCCAATGGTCTTTTGTTATAGTTCTGTTTAAAAGGCCCTCCAGCAAACACTGCGCAAAACTACAAAGAAAAGTTCTTTCCTATCCACTAGCTCTTCCTGTGTTGCCTCTTACCCTGCTCCACATTGCTTTAGCATAGTCACTTTATCCTAATACCTAAAATATATCTCACCCAGGACTACCCTCTCCCTAAATTTCTCTCCATAACTTTACAAACTAGCCCATATAAATCGTAACTATTTCCTTAGTTTTGTGCTCCCATTAAAGCAATTAACAGTTTATATAATACCTTGTTCCAAATACTTGGCCACTAGACTTAACTCTCCCAAAAAGTATTTGACCCAGATAGGAGTTTGTTAATCCAAATGAGTTTCCACCTGAGCAAGATCTTTTTTAAGTTCAAGTGATTTCTTATATTCTTTGCTAGGTACCAGATAGCAACACTCCCCTCCCCACCCAAAATTGGTCAGTCAAGGATGAAATATATTACTATTTTTTAGATGTTTAGTCATATGCCATTAATACTCTAGCCTCCCTTATATATTCGAGTAGCTTTCCACTGAGGTATATGGGATGTCAGGGAGTACTAGCACCTCTGGTATAAGGGCTTGCTAAGCCCTTTTCAGGTCTCCTCAGCCACCTTTGGTATCTCTACCTTTAACCTAACTCTCACCTGTGGCTCCAAAAAGCTGTAGCATTCAAAGCACCAACACCCCAGTAAAACCATGTGGGCACACTGACTAAACCAGGCTGAGAGTAAATGATAAGCCTCAAACCTGTTGGGGAGTTAGGAGGATGCCTACACCAAGCCTGTGAAAACTTCTCCCAGTGGAATGGGCAGATAAGAACAGTTTGTTTCAGCAACCATGAAGGTGATTTAAGCAGTCACTGTGAAGCACTTAGAGCTTGGTCAGATATCAAAGATGTCAATGTAATCCACTTCTTCCTGGGCCACTGCCAGTCATCTTGACCTTTGTTTTGCCTATTCTTCAGTGACTGGAAGAGAGAGTTAGGCTGACTGACTGTGCAACTCTGCCTTACTTAAATCCATTACACAAGCAAGTCCAGATATAACTACATGATGTCACTGGTCCTCTTTGAAAATGAAGGGCAAACAACAACTCTCCACCATGAGCTTACCATACTAACACCAAGCCTGGGACATTTTATTTTTGTAACCTTTGTGTTAGAGACTCCCTTTTTTTCACAAAGGTCAATGGTATACTATGGGGACCTCTCATTTCTATGGATTATTGCCCCCACCCAGAAGAATCTTGGGTAACATTTGGCCCTCTCTCAGAAAGTTGACAGCTGCCATTACAAGCACTACTCCACCATGTGCTGCTCCATCATCCTACTACAGTGTTCTACTCTAAAAGCTTTTTTGCTCCTTCCAGTAGGCATAATTATATCCCTGATGACTTTGTTTAGCTCTGTTTCACTGCTCCCCCCAATTCAATTTTCCTCCAGAAGATTGTATTTGTTAACTTTTCCTTAGCTGGTGCTTTAGCAGACAAATAAAACTCTTTCATACCTTGGAGTTAGAGTACTTCTCATTTTTTGGAAACCTAGTTTGTTATATTCAGGACTCACAGCCCCTGCCCTTCTACTCCAAGGGCTTCTCTCAGGACACCATGGGCATGTTCCCTACTTTCTGTCCTCGGCCAACTCTCTTTTTTCCACTCACAGCCAAGCTAAAATGAGTTAATCCTATTTGTCTCGTCCCTTTGTATCCTACTGAAATGTCAGCACTTCTCAGTGAGACTTTGGGTTCAGAGCATCTTTTCCCCCATTGCTTTTCCTTCATCTGTCTTCTCTTGGGTAGCTGGGTTGGTTTATGCAAAAAACTTCAGTACTGCTTGAAAAAAAAATCCAAAAGGAAAGGAGGGGTAAAATTGGCTGCTTCCACTAGTAATTCATGGACCAAGTACCAGTGACTGAGTTAGACTGGCAAACCTGCCCAAAGATAAATATGTATTCACTATATTTCATAACCTTATAACACTTGCCTTGTCCAAGGGCCAAATTGAGATAACATATGTAAAGCACACTAAAATTCTTTAAATTCTATATAAATGCTATCTATCTTTATTATCCATAATAACAATAATTTTGACACCCCCAATCAATTTTATCAAAACTTACTCAGTTCATTTGTAGTTTAAAGAATAAAGTCATATAGTGAATTAAGCAAAATAGGATTGTTTGAATTAGTTATGTTAATTAATATTGTAGAATAAGAGTTATGTAAATTAGAATCAATTAACCCACCATAAACTGGCAGTATTTTCATCTACCAATGACTATGTTAATTGTATTTTATTTATTAGATGTATTAGATAGATTATTAGATTAGATAGAGTAGATATGTTATAAGGACTTATCACTGACCTGTTCCCCCAGCTCCTAAGTATGTGATGCTTAAAATAAAGGTTCATGTGCCTTGGAAATGCTTCTCACCTCTATGGATCATTATTACCACTAATAAGTTATCTTTGCTTTAAAATCTTAACTTCTTAAAGGTCCACATCACAGTGTTTTGAACTCCAGAATGTTGTTGACCAAACCCCTGCTGAGATGGCCAGAGAGCCTGACCTTGCTAACTAACAGGGTCTCATGACCTGTGGAAAGTCTTATGATAGGTTATTAGTAATTGATGACCTGTAAAAGGCCTATTGACAAAATAGTCATGGTTGTTAAATATTGCTCTTAGCTGATCATAAGACTCCCCCTCTCCCTTTCTGGAAGATGACCAATCATGGAATTGTACTGCCTCATTCTATTTGTGGCATACCATTAATGGCTCAAACAGAGGAGTCCTTTCTCATCAGGAAGGTCCTGGAAGGAACTACTAGTCTTCCTCTTAAATTGAATATACTCAGAGTTCTATTTCATGGTATCTTTGTTACTGATTGGATTCTTTATGTCCACAAAGCACTTATTCTGAGTCTTGTTGAGTCATTTTAGAGCTAGGGGGCACTTTAAGAATATATTAAGGCTCATTTTATAGATGGGGAACAAAAAGCCAAGGTAAATGAAGTGATTTCTTCAAGATCATGCAGCATTAGTGACAAAGTAGAGAACTACACTCTCTAGTAGTGTGATGCAGTAAGAGCCCTGATTCAGGAGCCAGAGGACCCAAGTGCAAATTCGAACTTGTTTACTGCCTGTATGGCTTGGGATACCTCATTTAAACTCTTTGGGTCTCAATTTTCTCAACTGTGAAGAGTGGGGTGAGGGTAGGGATTGGACTTGATGGCCCTGAAGGTCTCTTCTAGAGATCTATGATCTGTGAACTTATGATAGGATTTTGGATAAGGGAAACACAAGAGGAAAAAACATAAAAATCTACTTTATTGTTTTGGAAGGGAAAGAACCCAAGTCTTCTTACAGTCACTTTCAAACTTATCTCAATGAAAAAATTAATTTTGATAGCAGTTTCAATTTACTGATTGCTCTGCTACCTTTTTTCATTTCCATAATTTTCAAGGTTTTAGAACTGTTGTGTCATGATGTGCGATGGGATCCATGAAAAGGGGTCAGTTGGTAAAATTATATGACAATTTTTGATGACCATGAGTGCTAAGTGGTTTTTAATTTGACTTTTATTCTATAAATAAACTTCTTAAACTAAAGAAAGGCAAAAACAAAATCTTTTCTTTCTCCCTGACAAATACTTCATCTTAGGAAAGTTGGTGTGAACTGATTAACTCCAAAGTATCTTTTTTTTTTTACACAGTTCTTCTAAGTGTTTTATTTTTCTGTAAAATCCTTTTTGTCCAAAACTTCATCAAAATTCATCATTTCCACTGTAATCATATCTTATGATTCTGTAAGAGGTTTTTTGAGTGATATAATTCATGGGATGGGGGTGGCAGGGGGAGGATTAAATTTGCATGATTGGCCAGGAAACTAGCACAGAGGACTCTTAAAAATACTAGGGCTCTTACCCTTAATCTCTTCACACAAAGTGATTACTTTTTGAAGTAATACAGTTGAGAGCCAAGGTCTCCAAGGCTGGAGGAGCCTCTTCTCAAGGATGTACACCAGAGATTGCCATAAAGGAATGGAGTTGAGTTCTCATTTGACTGATGTGTGTCAGTTCTAGATTGAGATATTCTATTCTTCTCTAGGGCAGACATATTCAGAGAAAAACCAGTTAAAATCCTAGAGAAGGAAAGCCACACAATTTTCCTTCTATAATCCTGATAGGCAACATTTGATACATTGCAGAAGGTCCTCTGTTCCATAAGTGTCTTATCACTTGGCCAGGCAGAGCCCAAATAGCCTGACTCTATTAAAGGTAGTACAAATCCAAATCATAAACCCTTTTTAGGCATTCACAAGTGCTATAAAGTACTAGATGTGGAAAATGAGAAGAAACAAGTTTTGATATTTCAAAATTAGTTATCAAGTTTGGTAAGATCCATATGAGTACTTTCCCCTACATTTCCAAGTCATTTTCAGTTGTGTCCAATATTTTATGACCTTATTTGGGGTTTTCTTATATGGAAGTAGTTTGCCATTGTCTTTTCCAGCTCGTTTTATTCATGAAGAAACTGAGCCAAAGAAGGTGAAGTGACTTGCCCAGTTTGAACTTGGGAAGATGAGTCTTCCTGACTCCAGGCTTGGCACTCTATCCACTGTTCTACCTAGCTGCCCTTCACCTGTATACATTTCAAGATTCTTGTGAATTCAGATCCTCTGACCTTGGCAATAATTCATCTTAGC
The DNA here is from genome assembly GCF_027887165.1 of Monodelphis domestica. Classification (NCBI taxonomy): domain Eukaryota; kingdom Metazoa; phylum Chordata; class Mammalia; order Didelphimorphia; family Didelphidae; genus Monodelphis; species Monodelphis domestica. The sequence goes on from NC_077233.1 coordinate 66,415,125, forward strand.
CAATTGTCCCCAATGCCTAAAGGTGTGTATATGTGTATATCTCCCCCTCCCTCACCCTGGCAGCTTTCTTCTTATAAACAGGGATATGCTGTAATGGTACAAATATAGACTGTACTTGACTTTTCCACTCAATCTTATTTGACTAAAACCTGAGTGTTGCCCTTACAGTAATCTGTGTCATTTTTCAGTGTCCAACAATGCAATTCAGTTCAAGAGGCATTTATAAAGTGGCTGTCAGAGCTCCAACTAAGAATATTTTCATTTTGAGCAAAAAATCATTGAGTGTAGCAATTTGGAGAGAACAACTTGTACCATGCTGATCATGGCAGAGATGGATTCTGAATATAAATCCCCTGACTCCAAATCCAGAGCTCTTTCTGTTATTCCACATTGCCTTATTTTATATATATGGACACTAAGCCTCACCAAATACGTAAATGGTGGAGTCAAAATTTAAGTGTTTGAAGGACTGACATGTAGAAGAGGGATTTGACTTGTTCTGCTTATCCCTAGAAGGCAGAACTCTATGCAATTGTGAAAGTAGAAGAGAGGCAGATTTAGAGATGAGGAAAAAAAAACCCTTCTAACAATTAGGACTATCCAAAGATGTCATGGGCCCTCTGGGTATATATAGTGGGTTTCCTTTCACTGAAGATTCCCTTCACTGCTTCCCTTTAAGCAAAGGTAGATGGTCAAATTTATATTGTAGAGAGGATTCTTTTTATATACAAATTGGACTAAATGGTTTCTGAAGTCACTTCCAACTCTAATTCTGTAATACCCCCTAAAGTATGCTAAAGAATCAAAGAAAGACTTAATGGAGAAATAAGATGGAGACTTTTAAAAAAGGCTAAGGGTAGTTGTCCTGGAAGAAAGAAGTCTAGCAGTTGTTGGACTTAGGGGTGGGTAATAGAGACAGGAGCATTGATAGAGTAGGTAAAGTTATTGTGGGAGAAAAGGCAGTCTGAGACTTTGCTCTGTAGTGTTTAGGAAGGAGAAGGACACTGTGGCACATGTCTGGTATGTGAGGGTGGGAACTTAAACTCAATAAATACTAGGAACCTCCAAACATATAAAGGAAGCATACCTACTATGGATAGGATTATGTCTCTGTAAGGCTCACTGGACTGTTCCTGAATTTGAAAGCATTTTGAAATTCTTGTTACCTTAAGGTACAAAGATAAACGAAGAAAGAAGGTAACAGAGACTCAAAAGGTATTCCGAAAATATCTCATTTCCAAATACTACCAAAACAAAAAATAAGAGTCAATGAGAAACAAAAGATGTTCTAAATGATGTTCTCCCCCAACACATGTTGCCTAGTTTCATAATCTCTTAACTCCACCAAATTCAAGTATTAGTCTTGAGAATAATGGGGAAAGCATCTTAAACTCTAAGCTTATTTACAGTCAAAATCACTGGTATCTTCTAGTCTTGTGATATTGTGGGAGGAAGGAAAGAGTTAAAAAGGATCTTTAAATAATATCACCTATGGGAATGGTAGGTGGGAGAAGGGGTGGAGAAGATGCTTCATCCTCTCTAATTAACTCTGATGTTTTTCCTTTTGTTTTTGTGTTCTTAATGGTTTCCAGGCTTTTCCTAAGTTTGGAATTGAAGCAAGGGTATACATGTCCTAAAATTGTTCTTTTCCCACTCCTCCCCACCCCACTGACCCTAGTAGGTTTAAGAGCTAGATCTATAATCAACCTGATGGAGTTATAAACCTACCTAATGAAGAAGATAGAAGTCTAAGAGAAATCTTGCTTAATTCTGGTGAGACTTTTCATTCCCTGAATGAAAAAAACCCACCTGCTACTTATTTTGGTTCCAATTTGCCTCAGTGGGTGCCTGAGCAAGCAGATGAAATTCATCAGCTAGTTCACCTCATGACCACATAGTAAATTAGCAAGCAGCCTGTCAATATTCATTCTTCCATTAAACATATTTTTAGTTCCTTCAACACATACAATTTAATATACAATTCTAATTGCTGGAAGAGATTCAAAGAGAAGTTGAAACAAGCTTTACAAATCTTAAGGAATTATACAAATGTAAGTGAGTAATCTAAAACACAATTCTTGCCCTCACAATAATAAAGTATAATCTACTAGGGATGGTGCAATATATAATATAATGTTAATAGCTCGAGTTTATGTAGTGCTGTAATGTTTAAGGCTTTCCACAACTTGACTCCAATTTGCCTTTCTAATTTTGCCTCGCCATTTGCTTGTATGCGCTCAGCATTCCAACCAGACTAGACTACTAACTATTCCTCGATCTGAACAGCACTTCTTCCACCTAGGTGCATTTATTTGCACATACCACTCCTTCTGCCCACCATGCATTTCCTCTTCATCTCTGCCTCTTGGAATCATTATCTTCACAATTCAATTTAAGTGCCATTTCCTTCATGGAGCCTCCCCAACTTTCTCAAGTTGTTAGAATTTTCTTCTTACTCAAATTACCTTGTATTAATAAATGTACATACTATTTCCTTCCAAGAAAAATATCATTCTAGAACAGTACCTCATGTGTTATTGAATTTATACATGAATTTGCCAAATTATGTATGTATGCATGTATCTACACATATCATTACCTCTGTGGACCCTGATAATACCAGAGTAGGCTTCCTGACTTAAAGGCTAGCATTGTTTCTACTCTTCCCATGCTGTTTTTTTCCTTCCTTCCTTCCTTCCTTCCTTCCTTCCTTCCTTCCTTCCTTCCTTCCTTCCTTCCTTCCTTCCTTCCTTCCTTCCTTCCTTCCTTCCTTCCTTCCTTCCTTCCTTCCTTCCTTCCTTCCTTCCTTCCTTCCTTCCTTCCTTCTTTCCTTCCTTCCTTCCTCTTAACTTCTGCTTTAGATTTGATTCTAAGATAGAAGAGAGGTTAGGGATAGGCATTTAAGTGACTTTTACCCAGAGTCGTACAGCTAGGAAGTGACTGAGACCAGAACTGAACCTAGTGCTTTATCTACCATCTACCTAGTTGCTGCACATTGCTTTCTAATAAACAAATAAATACAAGACAAATTCAAATATAACCAGGGGCAGCTTACTTCAGCTTTCCAGGCTGCTGTTTCTTTACCTACAAGGTGAAGAGTTTGTGCTAGATGATCACAGGGATCATACGATTTAGAGCTGGAAGGGACGTTAGAAATTATCTTATTTTTAGTTATTGATCTCATTTTTCAGATGAAGAAACTTAGGCCCACAGTCACACAGCTAATCAAGTGCAGAGGCAAGATTAGAACCCAGACCTTCTGATTTCAAATCCAGTGTTCTTTCTACTACAATATACTACCTCTAATAGCTAAGGTCTTTTCCACTCCAAAATTCTATTATTCCATAAGTTACTGTGAATGTATATTTTATCTTCTTTAATGACACAATGCGTAGGCTATAAAATAGCAAGACCATCTGAATGAGAACTTTCTGGCCTCCTTGAATCTCTTCAAATCCAGCTCCCTAAAGAAGACCGAGACAGAAGAGTAATCCATTGCTCACTTCCTGTACTGCACTATTTATGGAGACATTTTCAGCAACATTACAAGCCAGCTTGGAATTTCCAGAGGCTGTTGGAGTTGGCACATTTAGCTCTCCCCAGAGCCAAGACATGTGCTCTCTGAGTCCTACAAAAGCTAAAATGCAGGCAAAAGTAGCTTTCTCCTAGGAGGAGCCAAATGTAATACAATCTTTATCTGGCTCTCAAACTGTCTGCAGGTGTGATCCCAACATATATGTCAGTTAGGTTCTCAACAGGGCAGGCATCACACCTTCTAAATCATCATTGTACAATGTTTAATCCACTGGCAAGGATTTTTTAGGACCATTGAGACCTGAGAAGGAATCATAGAACACAATTTTCTGCACAAGTAGCTGCCCTAACATCTCCACCAATACTCTGTAACAGCAGTGTTCAGTGCCTCACAAAAGCAGTCATTTCCATTTCTAGACAGCTCTAATTATTAGGAAATTCTTCCTTAGGTAGTCCACTTCCCTGAGGCCAATTCTGCCCTTTTGTTGATTCCATCTCCACAGAATCTCACACATCTCTCCCCTTTCCTCTATGGCATGTCAGTTTTCTGCTCAAAAAGCTCCAGTGACTTGACTCCTAATTACTCTGGAATAAAATTCAAACTGCTCTGTTTGACTTTTAAAGTCCTTCACAACCTGAATCCAGCCTGCCTTGTCAGACTTATTACACATTTTCTCCCTTCATGCACTGTGGGGCCCAATTAAACTGATGTTCTATTCTTCCTATACACAACATCCCACCTCCCATCTCTGTGCCTTTCTATGAGCTACACCTCCCGCTTTGCTTGGAACACCCTCCCTCTTCATCTCTGTTCTTCGAATCCCTAATCCTAATTCAGCAGAGGCACCATTGCCTACATAAGGACTTTCTTGTCTTGACCACCCCAGCTGTTACTGACTTCATCAAAATTATATCACATGCAGCGGATTGACATAGTGACAGGGAATTGTCCTTGAAACTTTGAAAGCTTAGGTTCAGGTCTTGCCTCTGGCATATCAATTATCTAACCCTGAGCAAGTCACCAGAACTTGATTGTCCTGGGCAGCTTTCTAAGATGATTCATTGCACAAAAGATGCCAACTTGCATTGGTAAAGGGAGCTCCCTCACTTGAAGTTTCTTATACCAGTGCAGTTACAGGTCCAGTCCCTATACTTTGTGTTTCTTTATATCTGTGGATGCATTTGAGAGACAATAAACTCTTTGCAGCCAGGAGTTGTCATTTTGGTTGTTGTTGTTGTTATACACCTAGTACATTGTAAGTAATTCATATAAAGTTGCCAATTGATTGATACAGATTTACTTTAGCTTCCACATGATACCCCTTTAGATGCTGAATATAGTTCTGATGATTTTCCAAGTCTTATCTCATCTGGGCAAACATCCCCAGTTCTTTCCAACATATCTTATATAGCATGGTTTAGAATCTTCTCATCATCATTGTCACTCTTTGGTACACACTACTCCTACTTATCATCCTAGTTCCTCAGGCTCTCACCCCAGGAGTCATCCTGGACTCCTTACTCTCACTCTTCACAGCTAATACACTGCTAAGACCTGTCAATTTTACCTTTACAACATCCCTCACTATGCCCTCTTCTCTCCTATAACAGCACTACCACTCTAGTGCAGACCTTCCTCATCTCACATCTGATTACTGCAATGGGTCTGTCCTCTTCAAGTCTCTCTCCCCTCCAATCTATCCTCCTTTATTCACCCACTAAAATGATTTTTCTAAAGTGCAGGTCTGGCCACATCACTCCCTTATTTAATAAACTCTAGTGGTTTTCTATTTGCCTCTAGGAGAAAATACAAAATGCTTGGTTTGGCAAAATCAAAACCCTTCATAATTAAGTCCCTTTACCTTTCTGTTCCTGGCTGTTCCATCTCTTGGTTCCTGCCATTCCCCCTGGCTCTCCCATGCCTTGAATGCTCTCCCTCCTCTCTTCTGACTACTGACCCCCAGCTTCATTTAAGTCTCAACTAAACTCCTACCTTCTATAGGAAGTCTTCCCCAAACCCTCAACTCCAGTGCTTTCCCTCAGCTAATAATTTCTTATTTATTCTGTATCCATACTACTTTATATATATTCATTTGAATGTTGTCTCTCCCATTAGACTGTCCATTCCTTGAGGGCAAGAATTGTCTTTTGCCCTTCGTATCCCCAATATTTAGCATAGTATTTGGCATAGGAGGCACTTAGTAAATGTTTATCAATTGATTGGAAGTGGAGTGAGGTATAGTGGGAGTGAAGAGCTAAGAATGGTTCTGAAGTGGTTACAAAACTGGGAGACTAGTAAGGTGTACTATAGAACCTGAAGGGACTTGGAATGTCATAGATTCCAACCCTTTCAATTTACAGTTCAGGAAAATGTGACCCAGGGGAGTTAACTCTTTGCCTAAGGCCACAAGTAGGTAGCAGAACTGTGGAAATAATGGGAATTGACCATGAGCAACAAGGAGCATGTCCATTCTTCCTGCTTCCCTGGGTTGGAAGGCTCAAAAGAAGGTATATCCAGTAGTGAAGAGAGTGGTCAGGAAAGCAGTGTCATCTGGGAGAAGCTAAGTTTCCTTGATTGAAAGTATGTGGAGGGAGAGTGAAAGAAAGGTATGTTACATAGAAAGGACAATTTGCTGTCACCATCTTTGGGGTTTCAGAGGCTGTATTGGAAGAGAAAAGGAGGGTGGCTAGGGAATAGTAGTATAAGAAGGGAAATTTTACTTCAGATAGCTTTCATCTCTGAATCTAGAGCTGAGAGGCTTTGTTAACCAACAGGAAGTCGATGGCATACCTTACCATACAGCAAGGGCAGAAAGGGATGTTTCTCATTAGAAGGAGGAGGTGGGTTAGGGGGCTAGGTGACAAGAGGCCTGGTGTCTGAGCCTACTTTGTTTATGGAAGCGATTGATTTACTTACACTGTCTAGGCAGCCAAGTTCTGTCTCAGGACCCAACTCTTATGTTAATTTGATTATCATTCTCTGGTTCCAAAGAGGTGGATATCATGGTCTAGTCTAAGAACAAACCTCATTTTACACATAGAGAAACTGAAACTCAGAAAGATGAAGCAATTTGTCCAGATTCATGAAGGTACTTAGACTAGAATCTAGGCCAGGTCTCCATTCTACTTTTCACTATTATCAGTGTCACCGAAAGTTGAGTTTCCCCATATTTTACTATTCATTTATAAAGATCACAGACAAATAGAAATTGATAACTCATTTCCTTTTTTCCATATACTGGAAGAATTTTTCTTAGAATCATCGCATTTTAGAGCTAAAAGAGATTTTAGAGATGACCTAGTCTTGACAGTACATTGGATTTGGAGTTAAAGGGCTTGAGTCTAAATTGAAGTTCTTTTACTTACTGTGCAACCTGGGGCATGTTACTTCACTTTTGGGGTCTTACCTATAGAAAAGGAGTTGGACTAGAAAATCGGCAAAGTCCTTCTAATTTGAAATTTTATCATCATATATCACCTTGTAATATACCAACAAGTTAAATCATATTTCTAAAATGTTTTAAAGTGCCCCCACTTGATTAGAAAAATGAAGACAGATTAAAGAAAAATCAGACATGAATTACTTGGAACATTTCATTTTGGTATATTTGGAAATTTGGTAATAGAAACATGTGCCACCTTGTGGCAGCTAAGTTATATACAAATTCCATCTTTATTCCTTTTAGAAACTAGGACAGAGAACCTAGTATAATGAATATAGTAGGTGTTTAAATTATGCTTTGGTTTAATGAATTAATCAATGAATGATGTTTGCAAATTGTGGGCAGTTACCCTGTTTGAGGCTTTCATTATGCTTCCATTTAAGATATTACGTATTGAAATAGTATTTTATCAGTTGTTTCTTTGAAAAAGTAATTTTTTATTTTATTGATTGAAAGGAGAAACAGAATGTTGGGGGTAAGGGACAAGAAAAGAGTTACTGGAGATGGAGCACTAAATAGTTGTGTCTGTACAAATAGAATTTGGAAAAATACAAAAACTCATCCAATGATCTAAGTATTTTTCTACAGTTCCAAATGTCTAGAAATTTAAAAAACATCAGGATTTTTGCATCACTTCCATCCCTCTGTTTGATATCTTGTATATAGCCAAATGAGACTTTTCAAATTTTGTAAATAAATACAATGCAATCCCTACCATACAATGAAGAACTTTTCTAATTAGTATTTGGTACTCTATCCCTTTGGATCCCTACTTCAGTACAAATAGAATGGGTGTCAGTTTCAGTAAAAGGAATTTAGGCTAAAGTTGTACAATATTAGAATATATTATCAGGAAATTTCCTTTTCAAGATAATTTTTAAAGAAATCAAAGAAAAATTAGGAGATGGATTTGGCAAACCAAATTACTATGATTCTCATTATAACTGTAATCTCATTATAACTCTTTAAAGAAAGGGATTATCTATCGTGCATGAGCTTTGGAGATGATTTGCATGTCAGATTGAATTGTATTGAGAACAACATCTGATTCTGTGACATTTTCTTGTTTTTCTAATTATTAAGTGAAGGTAGTAATCTAATTAGTTCAATAATTAGCTAACAATATGATTGCAATCTAAATTACTGTAGAACCACTTTAGGCTTCCTCCATATCTCATTGCATATGAGGATATGATTATTGCTACATTAAGAACTTACTAGTGGAGAATTAGCCCCAAAAGGTTATGCCATAATACAAAGATTGCAAATATTGATTCAGTGATGGACTGACTATCTCTTCTCTGAAAACAACCCTAGTCATGTAGCTTTTCCTTTAAGAATATGGATACTGTGTCATTTGGTGCATACATATTTAATATTGATATTGTTTCATTGGAGGAGTTCATTATCAAGTTGACTAAAAGATAACTATTTTTTTCCTCTAACTACTTCTTTGACTGTATCTCATAAATGTTGATATGTTGTCTCCTCATTATCATTTTACTTAATGAAATTGATGATTGTTTCTATGATTTGTTCTTTGACTCATTCATTTTTTAGGATAAGATATTTTAACTTGCAATTAATTTTTAGTCTTTCTTTTTGTTGCCCTTTTTGAGTATAATTTTTATTACATTATGATATAAAAATAATCATTTAGTATTTCTCCTTTTCTACATTTGGATGTGCAGTTATTGTACTCTATTATATGGTCAAGTTTTGTGAAGGTGCCACATACTTCTGAGAAAAAAGTATATTCCTTTCTATTCTTATTCATTTTCTCCAGAAGTCTATCATATTCAGCTTTTCTAAAGGTCTGTTTACCTCTTTAATTTCTTTCTTGTTTATTTTTTTGGTTTGATTTATCTATTTCTGCAAGGGAAAGGTTGAGGTCCCCCACTAGTAATGCTTTACTGTCTATTTTCACCTATAACTCATGTAGCTTTTCATTTAAGAATATGGATATTGTGTTATTAGGTGCATATATATTTAATATTGATATTGTTTCATTGGAGGAGTTCATCACCAAATTGACTAAAAGGTGAATAATTTTTTTCTCTAAGTACTGCTTTGGCTACATGCCATAAATGTTGATATGTTGTCTCTTCATAGTCATTTTCTCTAATGAAATTGTTGATGACTAATTTTTTGTTCATAGCAATTCTTAAAGGCCATTGCTAAATCTCTCTGGCTACTCAATCTTGGTTTGACTCCTTCACTGACTATCTGGTGAGAGACAGTGATATAAAAGGAAAGGCTTTAGACCTTCTCCTCTCTAGGGCTGACACGTGACCCTTTGAAGATGGGCCATGGTTTTTTTGCTTTGCAATTTGATCTTTTCTGTTTTATGTGAAGGTGATTGATTAGGTTTATTAATTAATGTTAGCTAATCAATTAATACGGTTTCAACCTTGTGAGTTTAAAAAGACCAGAAGAACAAGACTCTAAGTTCATGGGTAATGGGCTTTGAAGCCAACCCAGCATTAGCATTCTGAGGAGCAACAAGATGCCTTTGGAACCCTGCCCAGTAGTAGATGGGACAAGGTCTCATCCAGCCAATGAGATTTTATTTCCACATGAATTTGGTAGGACCAAGGCTAGATTATGTAAAAACTGTGTTAAGTCTGAGCCTACTCTACAGAGAGACTAAAATAAGTAGAAGGAGAGGATGTCTCCCAGGTATATGTGTGGGGGTATATTCCTCCTATTATTACTGATAAAATTTCAATATAAACATGCTTTTGTAAAAGCTTTTAAAAAGTCATCTACTAAGTTACAGGCAATTTGTGGTCTAGGTTAGTGGAGGACCCGTCTATACTGATTTTGAGATGTCAAGATGGAGTACCAACAATTGGCACCAATGGCAGTACCTCACCATATAGAAGCACTCTGAGTGAGGGGGATTACAAGAGTATGGTATGACAATTTGTCGAAACTGTTGAAAATAGACCAAGTGGGTGAATACTCAAATTGGCTTAGAGGTATTCTAGAGATGAATATATAATTTTCTTCTGAAAGCTATGAGGGAACTAGACTGTCATGCATGACAGAAGATATTTACTTAACGATTAGGCTTAAAAAACCTTGTTGCCATTTAACCTGGGAATTGGTAGATGAGTGTGGGGGGAGGAGGAAGAGAGAATATTTTTGCATGTGTGTTTATATACACACTCATAGTTGCATTTTCTTGGTATATTATTTCCGAGTTTGTATGTCACTGGGGCATCCCATTTAAAAGTGACACTGAGGAAGTGCTCTTTCCCAAACACTACCAGTGTTTTGACATTTCAGTAAAGCTTCATTTGCTTTTTCTTCCCCATATGCTTATTGCTCAGGGATACTTAAACATAATGAATTGACATATTTTGTTTTTACATCATCTTCATTTCTTTTTCTTTCATTTTTCATTTTTATTTAATTAATTAATTTAGAATATTTTTCCATGGGTTACATAGTTCATGTTCTTTCCCTCCCCTCTGTAAAAAAAAATAATGGCAAGCTACACAAAATATAGATAGAAAAACTGTTCCAATTTAGGTTCAAAACATTTCAAAACTGTTTGGATACTTTTGATAGAAGTAATCAAAAGCATCCTCAGTGATGAAGTGAAGCTCAAATGTGAACTTCCCTTCAGGGACAGGCGCAAGGACATTAAAGAGACTCTTATTATAAAAATAAAGTATTTATTGAAATATATAAAGATAAATAAAGGATTTCTATTTCTAAAGGATTCTAAATCCACCCAAATAAACTCCCTGGTTCCTCAAGGAACCGCTTCTTCTGTGTTTCACAGGCTACACTAATCTTCCTTGATCTGACTAACCCAAATTTATACCATCTAAATAAAAACTATCATCCTTATACTTCTTAACTTCACCTTCAAATTATAAAATAGCAAAGGCTAGCTGGTTGAGTCTCAACAAGAATCCAAACCAAAGACCAAGTTTTCTTTGGTCTTCTCAGAGTTAAACTATCTATAAAAAACCACAATAGATAGTCAATAGTGTTGCCCAATTTGGGAAAGGAAAACACTGAGCTTCTTCAGATCTTTTCCTCAAACAGCGTAGAGAGGCAAAGATGTTACCTCCTCCAGCCCTGAGAGTCTCTGAGAGTGTCTCTGCCAACTGCCAGAGAGAGTAATCGAAAAATGATTATAACTGTCACATCTGAAATCAACATGCTGTCTCAGCTCTGCTTCAAACTCCAATTCTTTTCTCAAATGAACTGCTTTATTGCTTATCCCTAAACTAATAAAACAATACTTATTTTCTAATATTATCCTTACACCTCCTCCCTCCCCTTCCTGGAGCCAATGAACAATTCTACTGGGTTTTACATGTATTATTGTTCTAAACCTATTTCTGTATTATTAATATTTGCAATAGAGTGATCATTTAAAGTCAACATTCCCAATCCGTCATCTTCACTTCTAAATGCATTCTTCTCTCTCATTTACCAAAAAGTTTATCCCTTAAAATACAGAAGAAAGAGGGAAGAAGACATTTCAGCAAGGTCAACTAGCATATCTGTCAGACTGATAGTATATGCAGTGTTCTACACCCATAGTCTCTCATTTCTGTAAAGAAAGGAGGGAATTACATTCTCATATCTCTTCCTTGGTAAAAAACCTCATTGTTATAATTACATGCTATTTACTTTTTTTAAAATATCCATTCACATTGTCATAGTCATTTTGCATATTGGTTTCCTGGTTCTGATTACTTCACCTGGCATCAGCTCATGTAAATCTCTATACATTGTCAGTATTCTTTATATTCATCATTTCAAGCACAATATTTCATATACTACCATTTGTTTAGCTATTTTCCAATCAATAAACATCTACTTGTTTCCAGTTATTTGCTCCTATAAAAAGCGATGCTATAAAAATTTTGATTAATATGGGATCCTTTAAAAAATTATTGCTTATCTTAGGGACTAAGCCTGGTTGTGGGATCTCTGGATCAAAGATCCAGAGTCACTTTTTTAAAAAAGCATAATTCCACATTACTTTCCAGAAGCTCTTGGACAATTTGCATCTCCAAGATAATGTGTTAATTTTCTTTTCTTTCTACATCTTCTCCAACATTGACTATTCCTATCTTTTTCATTTTTACCAATTTGTTGTGTGTCAGGTAAAACTGAAGAACTGTCTTGTATTTCTCTCAATGTTCGTGATTTTGGAACAATCTATCTTATGGTTGTTAATAGTTTATAATTCTTTTTTTGATTTGAAAAGTTTGGGGAATGACTCTTGTTCTTATATATTTGTGTTTATCTGAAATAATTTGATGAAAGGTATCCCTCCCTATCAATGACTTCCCTTCTTGTCCTGGTTATATGATTTTGTTATTACAAAGGCTTTTCAATTTCATGTAATAAAAATGATCTCTTCTATCTTTTGTCATAGGCTCAATTTCTTACTTGGTTTAGAACTTACTCCTTAACCATAATCTGGGAAGTATCTGAGGCCAAATCTATCTCTAAGCCTGGCTTTCTATCCACTGAGTTATCTAGCTGCCCTTGAATTTATGCTTCAGGATTTAGTAGACACTGGGTTAAATAATTTCTGATTCTTCCTTATCTAGTTGGTTCCACTAATCTATTTTTTAAGATCCATTATACTTAAACTATGACTTCACATCAGCCATTCCTCTATGTTTTCCATTTAGACTTATAGGACTTCATGTGGTAGTAACTGGGAAGACTGAAACTATAGAGCAGGAGTGGGCAAACTGCATCTTTAGGACCAAAATAGTACTTTAAAATATAAAAACCATTTTTATCCTACAAACCATAAAAAAAAACAACCAGGTGCAAACCAGATTTGTGTAAAGCCACAAACTTTCCACAATTGGCCCATGTACCATAGTTTGCTGATTTCTAATGTAGAGTGTCCTGCTGTACTAGACAATGATTTTATGAAAGATATAAGCATAATGTGCCCCTACAACATATGTAAGGGTTAGACTTCTGTGGATTTAGAGAAAAAGACTGCCCACATTTGGGCTACATCACTTTGAGCTTGAAGTTTCTTCTGTAAGGAATAGGTGTCACCATGAAAGGAGACACTGTTTCTCATATGCTATATTAGGAGAAAAGTTCTGGTGTATCAGCATCAAATTATCACAAAGAGGTCAATGGTAATAGAAAACATCAAAAGAATATAAAATCAGAGACAGCTAGGTGACTCAATGGATAGAAAGCCAAGCTTAGAGATAGATTTGGCCTCAGATACTTCCCAGTTGTGTGACCCTGAGCAAATAATTTAATTCCATTTGCCTAGCCCTTGCCATTCTTCTATCTTGCAACTATTACCTGTATTTATTCCAAGATAGAAGGTAAAGATTAAAAAAAAAGAATATCAAATCCTTTTCATTTAGAATGGATCTCAAGCTATTCAACTTTGGTGATTTTTCTAGTGTATAAAATATGGAATGTTTCAGTAAGAAACTCATTGAGAGGATTGATGAGTTCTCACTGCCCAAGTGAAATATATATATGAGTGTACCTAAGGAGCAATGAAGAAAATCTATCTCTACAATTTCTGGATTTTTAAAAATTAAAATCTTTTTAATCAATGAAATCTGCCTTCTCTCCCTTCCACCAACCTCCCTCCTCACCCACCCTACCCCATTGGAAAAGAAAGAAAATCATCCTTCTGTTACAAACATGTTTAGTCAAGCAAAACAAATTCCCACATTATCCATGTCAAAAACAACCACTGCATTGACCAGAGTTCCTAAGTTTTTCCAAGTTCTTCATCTTTCAGTATTATTATTGTTATTGTATAAATCATTTTCCTGGTTCTATTCACTTCAGTCTTATTGGTTCATACAAGTTTTTCCAGGTTTATCTGAAATCATCCTTTTTGTCATTTCTTATAGCATAATAATATTCCATCCCATTCACATATTATAATCTGTTCAGCCATACCCTTTCAGTACCACTTATTTGCTACTGCAAAGAAGCCTACTATAAATATTTTTATACATATGAGTCCCTTTTCTATTTCTTTGAACTCTTTGGGGATGCCTTTTTAGTCCAAGAGTTGTTTTTGTCTTGGTTATTTTTATTTGCATGCCTGCAATTATTAGTAATTTGGAACATTTTAAAATATGGCTAATGATAGCTTATATTTCTTCCTCTGAACACTTTCCTGACCTTTTCAAGTACATTCTCAGAAGATTATACTTTCCAATATGAAAAAGCTCAGAAAGCATCTGATGTATCAGTTTATCCATAATTTTATCATAGAGTCCAATAGTCCACATGCCTTGTCCATAGTAGTAACAAAGAACATACATACACAAGTTGATGTAGACTGTTGGACAAGGAACAAAGTAACTAAAATTAATCAGCATTTTGTGCCATGAGTTCAAGATGCCCTGAACTATTTGCTAGTCAACAAGTAATTTCAAATCATAGGACTGTATGGTTGGTACTATCCAATTCTCCTGGTAAAGGAAGAGGACAACACAGCTTTCATCTGCTCACCAATATGTGACCATTTTGATCATATAATTGAAGGGATTTGGAAAGCTTTGCTGTATTTCAACATTTTATGAAGAGGTAGGTTGGAGTTATGATAACTGGAGGTATTGGTTTAACTGGATCATGTATTTGCCTTTTTGAAAGAGTATGAGAAATTGCTAATAAAAATATTAGGACTAATGTAAAATCCTAGTCTCAAGCTCTCAATTGACAGGTCAGTTATTCAGAGCCTCTGTCAAATACCACTGTCTTACCAGGGAATGAGAATCCTAAGAATTCAGAAACACTCAAAACTCCATATTCAGAGAATATTTTAGCATCATTATTAAAAATTGTGAAGAACTGTGCCAGGATCAATAAACTTTTCAATGACCTTATTCATGGGTATGTATTAGAAGAAATGAAAGCAAAAGGGCAAGAATGGGTAATCTGACCTCACTCCTTTGGCACTATTTAGAGATCCTTGAGACAAGAAGTATGTGTACATAGAGTTTTAGAGACCAGTGTTGGCTTATTATAATGCAAGAAAGATTATTGTCTTATACACTATTCCTAACTTAGAAGACTTGGTAACATAACAGTTTTATAACAGTTGGCCATAAGAAATCTTTCTTATTTGCCAATAATTTACTGATGATGGAACTTGATCCACACACAAATTAAAATTCCTGGCTTTGAAGTGTTCTGTCATTAGTAAGTCTTCAGACTATGCATATAGACCCCATTAAAAATGTGGACTGATAACAATCTATCAGCACATTCTGATCAGCACTAAGTGGGGTATTATTTACTAGAGATGGATAGCAGTAAGCCTATTGAGTGTGCTGTGAACTATTGGCTCTGGAAAACTCAGAGGTAAAAATATACTATCCCATAAGATATGTAGGTCTGATATCTATGTGATACCCACAGAAGGGCAATTTGTATCATATAAGGAGGCAGGCTAGTATCATAGGCAACTATAGCTAAGAGACCAGGAAAATTCCCAGAGAAATATCATTGGCAGACATGAACTTTCTTGAGTTGAACTGATCCTCTTTATCTTGGTTGTCCTTAGATGATGTAGTACTCATCTGTGATTGCATGATGATGAGCTACAAGAAGTGATACAGCCTAGAATCAAGAGTATGATCCCTGGAAACTCAAATTTCATTATCCAGAGGGCACCTTGTTATTAAAAGAATGGCAGAAATATGAATTATGCAAAGGGGTATTATACCAGACTGCAATTGATCACAAAAGTGATAATGAACTTTTGGTACTACCGAAGTCATTTTTCTCAATGATCATGAAATCACTGCATGATAATTTTGGACACTTAAGGCAAGAGAGAATTCTTCAGTTGGCCAGAAATAGATTTTCATGTCACTACATGGCAGCAGATGGCCATTAGAAGTGTGACTTATCTGTGAATAAATATTGCATGAAAAAGGAAAATAAATCAACACCTGAGGAGTCAGAGAAATCTGTGGACTCCCAGGAGAACATGGAACCACAGCAGGATGTTCCTGAATAGTTTAAAAGAAAAACAAGGAGTGTAAAAAGCAGAATTTGTGGCTTAAAGCAGATATAATTGGCAGAATAGAAAAATAGAATCCAAGATGACAAAGAAACAAAAGAAAGATGAGGAATGAAAATATATGGCAGTAAAGGACAATCTGTAAGAAGGGAAGTGAAAATCAATAATATTAAAAGAAAACACAATATCTATACAAGTAAAATTAATTGATTTCAAAGACAGGCTATATAAAAGCAGCTGAAGTGTTCTAGGTTCTTATTTCAGAAGAATATGACGAATCAGAAGTGTGAGACATGTTAAATGTGCTCAAAGGAAAGTGTTGCCAAGTCATATTGCATATTTGGAGAGTGTAAGTACAAGCAAACAGTTGGGGCTTGTCTGGAGAGTCTTTGTATTACTTAAAGGAGATAGGAAAAATATGAGCAACAACCTAGTGATGACAGACCATATCATATGGTAGATATAGGCATACCCAAAGAGGAACCAGAAAGCTTCTATAGTTGCCAAGGTGCTGAGAGAGAAGTATTTCTCTGGGCTGAAGAGAGTCCCTCCCTGCCAGGATTCATTTTGACTAAGATAGACAATTTAAGAGCAAGCTACATAAGGAGATGTTATTTTTTGTAAGAAATGTAGCACCACACCTTTCCACCCTTCAGGATATAGCTATATATAGCCTAAGAATTTTCACTGTACATTATGAAACATGCTATGGCCCCTGAAGTCTGGTGATGACTATGATGATAATTAGCATTTAGATAGCACTCCAATGTTTGCCAAGTACTACACACATCTTTACATCTAGTCTCACAACAACGTTGTAAGGTAAGTTGTGCATTGCATTATAAATGAGGAAACTGGGGCTAAGAGACATTCAGTGACTTAACCCAGGGTCACACAGCAGGTAAGTGTCTAAGATAGAATTTGATTTCAGGTCTTCCCTACTTCAAATCCAGCATCCAACTCATTGTACCACCTAGATGCCTCGCAATAAAACCAAAATGTAGCATTCCCATTGCATGCATATGATGCTCATAAGAACAATGCTATATCTTACCTAATAACATGTTGATATTTAATCAAGAGCCACTTTTGTCTTCTGACTTCCAACTTCTGTTGGACATTTTGGAAGATGGTAGTGAATCCCAACCAGTTTGTCTCTTAGCTGATCCATCAGCTGAAAGATGGTTACTAACTAGCTAAGTCCTCAATTCTTAAGAACCCTGAGAACAAATAATGACTGAGCTCACTTTCAGGAACTTCAGAAAAGTGATAGAATTCTTCTAAAATATCTTATCATATAATGAACATGTAGTAGAGATTAATGGAAAATCATCTTGTACAAAGTTGTCGGAATAATGGACAGTTTGTCAGTTTACAAAATTATTCCAGAGATTAGTTGGAGCTCTTAAAAAAAATACATTGTCACTACTTCAGAGCTGATTGCTTCCTGGTAAATAGAAAGAAACGAGAAATGGAAAGAAATCCAAGCTCCAAATGAGGGTTCATTCACAAGCTGAACAAAGGATATTAGGACTAGATACTTTCTCAGAAGATGATTCCTGATGTTGGTACTTAGTGGAAGGTCAGAGATTAATTTGGAGATCAATTTTTTCCTGCCTAATACTCCTACTACTAGAGGTACCTCGGGAATAGAGGCCAGATATAATGCTTAGTCAAAGAGACAGCCAACTTGGGCCATTCACAAACTCATGTTTGGCAGGCCAATGGGACTGAGAATGAGAAAAGCCAGCCTGGATCATCAATAAGCTCAGGAGTGAAACTAGAGGCCAATGGATCTGATGGTAGTAAGTGTGCATAGTTGACACCGTGGTATGATAGGAGAATTAGGTAGGCAGTGTATCAGATAGAGTACTGGATTTCAGGTCAAGTAGATAGGAATTTGAATTCTGCCATAGACACAAACTCTGTAGCCCTGGGCAAGTCACATAATCACCTTTTATCTCAAGTTTCCTTGTCTGTAAAATGAGGATAATGAAAGCTATTTCCAGTGCTGTAGGGAGGATCAAATGAGATAATGTGTAAAGCTCGTTATAAACCATAAAGTGTTATTTACATATCAATTATTTTTGTTAATTATTATTTGTGACCAAGTTAAATTTTGATATAATTTTATTATAGTTATAGTATTGATTCTGTGACATGTATTCTATTTCTGCATGTGTTGCTGCTTAGTATATGCATCTCTCATGAGAATGGCTTATACATATATGTGATATGCATGCATGTATACTCTAATATGTAGGTCAGTCTGTGAGTAAATGTGCATTTAGCTACAGTTGATTTTAGAAAAAGATAAGAGGTTGCTAAGTGAGTGAGAATGGAAAAAGTAAAAAAACCCAGAAGTGATAGGAGTGAACCCCACCCCAGTTGTATTTGAGGGGGGGGGAGCCTGTAACATTTGTATTTTCTTTTCCCTTTTAAATATACTTTTGGGATTTAGAGTTTGTAAAGTAACTCATGCTATTATTGTAGAAAATAGGGAGAAGTGTATAACTGGATTCATAACTGGTTGAATGGCCATCCTCAAAGAATAGTTATTTCAATGGTTTTGGAACCATCCTTCATTTGGATGGTTATGGATCCATTGATGGTTCCATATCAACTTGGAAAAAAGTTTCCAGGGGCAACAAGGTGGCTCAGTGAATAGAGAGTTAGACCTGGTGATGGGAGGTCCTGGATTCAAATTTAACCTCAGATACTCCCTAGATGGGTTAGTCACTTAACTCCAATTGCCTAGCCTTACTGCCCTTCTGTCTTAGAATCAATATTTAATATTGATTCTAAGATAGAAGGTAAGGATTTTAAAAAAAGAAAAAGGTATCCAATGGCTTGCCAAAAGGATTGCTTGACTTTATGTTGTTTAACATTTTTATGAATATAAAAGGATAGTCGGCATGATTTTCAAATTGTCAGATAACACAAAACCGGCTATGGGGAAAGACAGTTAGTACACAAGATAATAGAATCAGGATCCAAAAAGATCTTGGATGGGCTACAGCTTGTCTAATAAGGTGACATTCAATAGGGATAAATGTGAAGTTTTAATCATGGGTTCAAGAAATTAACTGCATAATACAAGATGAGGGGCATATGACTATACAACAGGGCATCTGAAAAATAATCTGGGGGTTTTGTGGACCACATGCTCAACATGAGTCAATAGTATAATTATGACATTTTTTTAAAATGGACTGTTTTAACAAAGACATAGCTAGGGGCAGCTAAATGGCTCAGTGGACTGAGAACCAGACATAGGGATGGGAGGTCCTGGGTCTAAATCTGGCTAACTGTGTGACCCTGGGCAAATCACTTACCCACCACTGCCTAGCCCTTTCCACTCTTCTGCCTTGGAACCAATACATAGCATTGTTCTAAGTTGGAAGGGAAGGATTTAAAAACAAAGGCATAGCTTTCAGGTACATGGAGATTAAGATCTTACCACATATTCTTCCGTGCTCAAATCACAACTGAAATATTATATTTAATCTAGGCATCACATTTTAAGAAAGATATCAATCAGCTGGAGAGCTTTCAGACAGAGGTGGGCAACAAGGATGGTGATGGGACTCAAGTCTATGCCACCTGAAGATGGATTGAAGGAACTGGAAATTTTTAGCCTGGAAGAAGAGCAGGTTCAGAGGAATACTAACAACCACCTTAAAATATTTAAAAGTTTAGTTTATAATATTTAAATAGGAATTTCTATTTATTTATAATTTAATATAGAATTAATTTAAATAGGAATTAAACTTGCTCTGTTTGGTCCTTGAGGGAAGACCTGGGAATAATGGGGAGAAGTTGCAAAGAGGTAAATTTAAACTTGATATAAGGAAAAATTTCCTAATAATTAGAATGATTGATAAGGAAATAGGTTGCCTCAAGATGGATTCCTGCTGCCTGGAAAAATTCAGGTGAAGTCTGATCTCTACTTGTTGGATATAGATTAGTCTAGATGGCTTTGGGTTCTCAAATTCTGTCATTTCTAAGTCAGGGGCAAGAAGGTAAAGAGGGGGATGGGCACTGTAAAGAATACCAAGATATAGTGGTTGTGGCAGGAAAGGGTAAATAGTTCATTTGGAGCAAATCTCCAAACCCAATAAGCTGAACCACTTCAGGGATTCAGAAAGTCCAGAAGTAATATAGTAGTAGTAGTGGTAGTCTCTCGGTGACTGAGAATGACTATTGTCTTTGTGCAGTTTCATCTATGGTGTACCCTCATGTGGCTTTGGAGTCCAAAGGCTGAGGCACACAGTTTGTGGCACACGGGGCATGGGACGCCATTTGTTATGGGAGGTGCGGTTGTGGCCTGGTGTTGGCATTCACGTGCAGTGGCAAGACGTCGATGTCGTTCATCTTCAAAGGTGGCGGCGGCATGGTGAATGTGGGTTTGCCAGCTGCTTCTGACAGAGGCAGCGAGTTCTAGTTGCTTTGGTGTAATGCCAGCCCACTTCAAGTTGGACTTTAGCTGATCCTTGAATCTTTTCCTTGGTCGGCCTTGTTTCCTGAGTCCAGCTGACAGTTCACCATAGAATACCTGTCTTGGTATTCGCTGTGGGTCCATGCGGATGACGTGTCCAGACCATTGTAGCTGGGTTTTGAGGACCATGACTTCGATGCTGGTGGAGTTGGCTCTGTTGAGGACTTCCTGGTTGGTAATTCGGTCCTGCCATCGGATCCTCATGATTGACCGGAGGGAGCATTGGTGGAATTGCTCCAACTGCTTCATGTGCTTCCGGTACAGTGTCCATGTCTCACAACCGTACAGGAGTGAGCTGAGGACCACTGCGTTATACACTTTGAGCTTCATCGCAGTGCTTACACCTCTGTGTTGGAGAACTTTGCAGCGCAGCCGCCCAAGTGCCTGGCTGGCCTTTTGGATCCTGACATTAATCTCGTGGTCTAGGGACCCGTCGTTGATGATGGTGCTGCCCAGGTACTTGAAAGTGTTGACGTTAGAAAGCTGCGTGCTGTCAATTGTAACGCACGGCTGGTTCGTTGGCCTCCCTGGTGCAGGTTGGAACAGCACCTCTGTTTTGCTGAGGCTGATAGTCAGGCCAAATAGTTTTGTTGCTGTGGAGAACCTGTCCACAATGGTTTGGAGATGATTTTCTTGGTGGGCCATGAGAGCACAGTCATCTGCGAAGAGAGCTTCCAGGATGAGTCTCTCTGTTGTCTTTGTTTTTGCAGAGTCAGGTGGTGAAGGTCAAATAGTGAACCATCCAGTCGGTATTTGATGTAGACGCCCAGGACTAGATCCATCACAGCATGTTGTAATACTTGGGTGAAAAATAGGTTGAATAGTACTGGAGCGAGTGGGGTGTATGGGATGCTTGGGGAGGGGTAGTATCTCTGGTATGGAGGGCTTGTCATGCCCTCCTAGGGCAGCTCTCCAGCCTCTGACCCCCACCTGACACCCAGCTCTCACTTGTGGTTCCCAGTAGCTGCTAGCATTTGGCAGTGGCCACACCCCGGGCCAATGGCTTCGAGAAGCCGACTAAACCTTGTGAGGGTAGCCATTGGGTCATCGACCCCTGGTGAACCAGGGCTTTGCTCACCCAGCATGTGAAGACTGTTTCGGCGGAACAGGTGGAAGAAACCAATAAGAAGGTTCAACGGCTGAGATGGCGGCGCAGCAAAGCACTGTGGAGTGCTCAGGGCGTGTTGGAGCACAAAAGACAACATGGCCATCCAATGCAGCTGAGGAAGTCTCCAGACGTAACAATTTTTTGTGCCACCGGACCCAGGCTTCCAATGCCGAGAGAGTGGGACTGTCTCTGTGCATCGACTTTTCCACTTAAATCTCTTTCACGCACAAGAAGTAATATAACAAATAAGAAAATGATAAATAATAATATTAAATAATTAAAAGGTTTTCAAATTTTTAACAGGAAAAAATATTCCTTGGAGAAGAAACACTTATGTTCTCTGTTCCTTGAAATTTACTATTGGCATTGGAGTTTTTTGAGTATTCTCATCTTTAACTCACATCCTACACCTTGATCATTTTTTGAAGGAAAGTGTGAGGCATCTTTAGGATATATGTCACTTTAAGATATATCCATTTTGTGGGGTTTCAATGCTCGAAAAAGTTTTAAAAAGCAATGAAAAGCAAAAGCAAAGCAGAGTTGCTGATTCTTGGGGGAAATGACTGAAATTAGACCTAACAGCCAGGTCTGAATCCTTTACTTACCCCATCTTATAGGAAATCCCTGATGGAAACCCAGAATCAGATGGAATCATAGAGATCACAGCATCCTACCTAAAACAATGTAGCAAACCCTTAAAAGTAACGAAATCTATCATCTCTGATTAGGAGGCTTGTGTATTTCTACACAGGTCACTGGGGAAAAGAAATAGTCTCTTTTCCACAAAAATATGAGGTCCGGAGCAAAGTGGGAACCAATACTCAGATTCTCTCTGATCTTGGACAAGCAAAAATGGAGCTTGCTAAGTAAAGCCATGGGCATGCATTTTTAAAATTCAGAAAATGCCGTTTCCTCTTCAGAGAAAAGTTCCCAGACAAAAGCAAAACAAGACCCAATTAACAAGTAGCTTTGTTGTTTAATTCATATCTTAACTAATTAATGTTGGTTGGCACTTTGAAATAATTAGATGAAAGGTCTTAGAAGGGCAATGAGAATCTATTCATTCCCTCTTCCTGCAGCTTCAGGTCTTGTGATTTTGTTCTTAGCTGGCTAAATACATGGATAAAAATGTATATACTAAAATCTCCTTTGAAAAAGAATCTGGGAGTTAGTATTTGAGTTAGAGATGGGAAAACCCAGAAATTCTGAACACCAACATAACACTGAATGATTGATTGAAATGATAAAGTTTTTGAACAAAGTTTACAATTTTCCTCATTTTGGAAAAAAATTCCATTGTAAAATTTTAATTTGATTATAATAATTTAATGTCATATGTTACTATATATTAGCATTACATATAAATATCATAAAATGATGCTATAAGAAGTTGTTAAGCACAATATCAATAGTTATCAATAATATTAGCTCAGATTCTACCTCTTTTTTTAAGTTTAAGAAATTTTATTTTATTTATTTATTTTACTTTTTTTTCCATTTGAATAAGTTTATTTAGTCAATTTAGAACATTATTCCTTGGTTACAATAATCCCATTATTTCCCTCCCTCCCCTCCACCCACTCTTCCTGCAGCCAACCCGAAATTTCATTGGGTATTACTTGTGTCCTTGATCAGAACCTATTTCCATGTTGTTGTTGTTTACACTAGAATGTTCTTTTAGAGTCTACATCCCCAACCATATCCCTTCCACCCATGTATTCAAGCAGTTGTTTTTCTTTGGTGTTTTTACTCCCACTGTGTCTGGATGTGGATAGTGGTTTTTCTCGTAAGTTCTTCTGAGTTGTTTAGGGTCATTGCATTGCCACTAATAGAGAAGTCCATTACATTCAATTGTACCACAGAGTATCAGTTTCTGTGTACAATGTTCTCCTGATTCTGCTCCTCTCACTCTGCATCAATTCCTGGGGGTTGTTCCAGTCCCCATGGAATTCCTCCACTTTATTATTCCTTTGAGAGCAATAGTATTCCATCACCAACATATACCACAATTTGTTCAGCCATTCCCCAATTGAAGGACATCTCCTCATTTTCCAATTTTTGGCCACCACAAAGAGTGCAGCTATGAATATTTTTGTACATGTCTTTTTCCTTATTATCTCTTTGGGGTACAAACCCAGCAGTGCTATGGCTGCATCAACGGGCAGTCTTTCATCGCCCTTTGGGCATAGTTCCAAATTGGTTGGATCAATTCACATGTCCCAACTTTGCCACATCCCCTCCAACATTCATCACTTTCCTTAGCTGTCATGTTAGCCAATCTTCTAGGTGTGAGGTGATACCTCAGAGTTGTTTTGATTTGCATTTTTCTGATTATAAGAGATTTAGAACACTTTTCCATGTGTGTATTAATAGTTTTAATTTCTTTAACTGAAAATTGCCTATTCATGTCCCTTGCCCATTTTTCAATTGGAGAATGGCTTGTTTTTTTATACAACTGGTTTAGGTTTATACCTTATAAATTTGAGTAATTAGACCTTTGTCAGAGATTTTTGAAATAAAGATTGTTTCCCAATTTGTTGCTTCCCTTCTAATTTTGGATCCATTAGTTTTGTTTGTACAAAACCTTTTTAATTTGATGTAATCAAAATTCTTGATTTTATATTTTGTGATTTTTTTCTAGCTCTTGCTTGGTTTTAAAGTCTTTCCTTTCCCAAAGATCTGACAAGTATACTATTCTGTGTACACCTAATTTGCTTATAATTTCCTTCTTTATATTCAGGTCATTCACCCATTCTGAGTTTATCTTGGTGTAAGGTGTGAGATGTTGATCCAAACCTAATCTCTCCCATACTGTCTTCCAATTTTCCCAGCAGTTTTTATCAAAAAGTGGGTTTTGGTCCTGTAAACCTCAAATTTCCTTAGACTTATAATTGTTGAAAATTTCACCATTGGGATATTTCATACTTGGAAAATTTCTTACTGATAGTCTATTGGAATGGGAACTCCATTGGCATGGGAGGTTCCTTCTCTTCCCTTCTTAAGATTACTTTAGGACAGAAACCCTTTGCTGAACAATGGAAAGGACTTTGACCTATGCTTGAGCATAGAACAGGAATTTCTTTGAGTCTTGATTGATTTTAGAATTGATACAATGGAGATACTCCACCCTATTCAGTCCTAATAAGATTGAGTAAGGGCTGCAGCCTAGATCAAAATTTAATTATTCCAATCTCTACCATACTCAAGTTAACAGGATTTAGAAAGGGCTGGAACAAAGGAGTAAAGATTTAATCATTTGAAAAATATGACCTTCAACAGACATGTGCAAAAGCCAGAAACCTCTGGGAGGTCCTGGGTTAAGCGAGAGCCTCCATTGACAGGGAAATTGATGAAGAGTGATTGGTAGATGTGAGGACTGAGGGGAGGCAACTTGGATGGTGTCCTTAAAGATAGGAGGGTCTGGAGACTCAGGAGAGAGGATTGAGTTTTTGGTCGGTGTGGTTCCTGGGCTCTGAGGAAGCTTGCTCTGAAGGAAGCTGAAGGTGGGGGCCTCTGAGACTGTTTCTTCATTTTGGACACGTGAGTGAAAGGGACTGATCTCTTTTCTTTGCCCCAGCTATCTAAGGGCTTGGGCCTTTTGGCCCAGCCTAAACAGAAGGGGTATTTAAGCCCTATTCCCTTCTCTCCCCTTTCTCTCTCTCTATATATCTCTAATTCCTTTCTTGCTCCTATTGTAATTAAACTCCAAAAAAAGGCTGACGGCTGACTTGAGTTTTTCATTTAGGAATTACATAGCTGATTCCTTGGCGACCTTAAATTAATATATATCAGTCTTTTAAAGTGATTCCCTTGTAACAGTCCCCAAAACTGGGATCTTTGGGTTTATCATAGATTGTCCTGCTGAGGTCATTTACCCCAAGTCTATTCCACTGATCCTCCTTTCTGTCTCTTAGCCAGGACCAAATTGTTTTGATAATCACTGCTTTATAGTATAGTTTGAGATCTGGGACTGCAAGTCCTCCTTCCTTTGCATTTTTTTCATGATTTCCCTGGATATCCTTGATCTTTTGTTCTTCCAAATGAACTTTGTTATGGTTTTTTCTAATTCAGTAAAAAAGTTTTTTGGAAGTCCAGTGGGTATGGCACTAAATAGATAGATAATTTTGGGTAAGATTGTCATTTTTATTATGTTAGCTCATCCAACCCATGAGCAATCAATGTTTTTCCAATTATTTTGATATAGTTTTAATTGTGTGGGGAGTGTTTTGTAGATCTGTTTGTATAGTTCCTGTGTTTGTCTCAACAGATAGATTCCTAAGTATTTTATATTGTCTAGGGCGATTTAAAATGGAAATTCCCTTTCTAATTCTTGCTGCTGAGATGGATTGGAGATATATAGAAATGCTGATGACTTACATGTGTTTATTTTGTATCCTGCAACTTTGAAAAAGTTGTTGATTATTTTGACTAGCTTTTTGGTTGATTCTGTAGGACTCTTTAAGGAAACCATCATATCATCTGCAAAGAGTGATAGCTTGGTCTCTTCATTGCCAACTTTAATACCTTCAATTTCTTTTTCTTCTCTAATTGCTACTGCTAGTGTTTCTAGTACAATGTTAATTAATAGAGGTGATAATGGGCATCCTTGTTTCACTCCTGATCTTATTGGGAAGGCTTCTACTTTATCCCCATGCAGATGATGTTTGCTGATGGTTTTAGATATATACTGTTTATTATTTTTAGGAAAGGTCCTTCTATTCCTATACATTCTAGTGGTTTCAATAGGAATGGGTGTTGTATTTTATCAAAGGCTTTTTCTGCATCTATTGAGATAATCATGTGATTTTTGTCAGTTTGCTTGTTAATATGGCCAATTATGTGGATGGTTTTCCTAATATTGAACCATCCTTGCATTCCTGGTATGAATCCTACCTGGTCATAGTGAATAACCCTTGTGATGACTTGCTGGAGTGTTTTTGCTAGTATCCTATTTAAGATTTTTGCATCTATATTCATTAAGGAGATTGATCTATAGTTTTCTTTCTCTGTTTTTGACCTGCCTGGCTTTGGGATCAGTACCATGTTTATGTTGTAAAATGAATTTGGTAGAACTCCTTCTTGGCTTATTCTGTCAAATAGTTTGTATAATATTGGGATTAGGTTTTTTTGCATGTTTGATAGTATTCATTTGTGAATCCATCTGGACCTGGGGAATTTTTCTTAGGGAGTTCTTTGATGGCTTGTTCAATTTCTTTTTCTGATAAGGAGTTGTTTAAGTAATTTATTTCTTCCTCTGTTCGTCTAGGCAATTTATATTTTTGTAAGTATTCATCCATTTCACCTAGATTGCCACATTTGTTGCCATATAATTGGGCATAGTAGTTTTTAGTGATTGCCTTAATTTCCTCTTCATTAGAGGTGAGGTCTCCCTTTTCATCTTGGATACTATCAATTTGGTTTTTTTCTTTCCTTTTTTTAATTGTTTTTTCAAAGTACCAGCTTCTAGTCTTATTTGTTAAATCAATAGTTTTTTGACTTTCAATTTTATTAATTTCTCCTTTGATTTTTATGATCTCTAATTTAGTCTTCATCTGAGGATTTTTAATTTGTTTGCTTTCTAGTTTTTTAATTTGCATGCCAAATTCATTGAGCTCTGCCCTTCTTAATTTGTTAATATATGAACGCAAGGATATAAATTTCCCCCTGAGTACTGCTTTGCCTGCATCCCATAGGTTTTGAAAGGATGTCTCATTGTCATTTTCTTCAATGAAGTTATTAATTCTTTCTACGATTTGTTCTTTAGCTAACTGGTTTTGGAGAATTGTATTTTTAATTTCCAATTAATTTTTTATTTCCCTCTCCATGTACCCTTACTAATTATCATTTTCATTGCATGGTGATCTGAGACGGTTGCATTTATTATTTCTGCTCTTTTGCACTTGTTTGCAATGTTTTTATGTCCTAATACATGGTTAATTTTTGTGAATGTGCCATGTGCTGCTGAAAAGAAGGTATATTCCTTTTTGTCCCTATTTATTTTTCTCCACATGTCTACTAACTCTAATTTTTCTAAGATTTCATTCACTTCTCTTACCTCTTTCTCATTTATTTTTTGGTTTGATTGATCTAGTTTGGCTAGAAGAAGGTTCAGGTCTCCCACTAGTATAGTTTTTCTATCTATTTCATCCTTGAGCTCCTTTAGTTTCTGCTTTAGAAATTTGGATGCTATGCCATTTGGTGCATACATGTTGAGTACAGATATTTTCTCATTGTCTATACTGCCTTTTATCAGGATGTAATTACCTTCCCTATCTCTTTTATCTAGATTTATTTTTACTTTGGCTTTGTCAAATATCATGATTGTGACTCCTGCCTTCCTTTTATCAGTTGATGCCCAATAGATTTGGCTCCATCCTCTTACATTCAACCTATGCATATCTACCTTCCTCATGTGTGTTTCTTGTAAACAGCATATGGTAGGGTTTTGGATTCTAATCCACTCTGCTATTTGCTTGTGTTTTATGGGTGAGTTCATTCCATTCACATTCAGAGTTATGATTACTAGCTGTGTATTTCCAAGCATTTTGATTTCTACTCTTGGTCCTGCCTTGTCTTCTTTCACTATTTCTGTCTACACCAATGTTTGTTTTTAATCAGTCCCCCTAGTTCCCACCCTTAGTTTACTTTACTTTACTTCCCTTTCTATCCCTCTCCCTTCTTATCCCCCCTTATCTTCCCTGTAGTCTTTCTAAAATTGCCCCCCCCATCTCCCTCCCTTGTAATGCTTTCCTCCCCACCAGTCCATTTTTTATCCTTCTACTCCCCTATAGGGCTTAAATCTATTCTCTGACCCAATAGATTGGATTGCTCTTCCCTCTTTGGGTCAATTTCAAAGCACATAAGAGTTGAGTATTCCTATCTCCGACCTCTTTACCCTTCCAGTGTATTGATGTTCTCCCCCCTCCCACCATGAGCTTCTTTATGACATATAAATTTACCCCCATTTGTTTCTTTTCCCATTTATTTTAGTATTAACCTCTTTTTTAGCTCTAGTTATATATATTTTTATATATACACACATGTATATGTATTTATGCATGCATATATCTATATAGCTATTTATGTCTTGTCCTTCCATCCTATACAGTTTGTCACTGTTCCCTTTAAGTGTTATTCTTCTAGCTGCCCAGGTGATAGCAACAGTTTTTATGAGTTACCAATGACCTCTTTTCTTATAGGGATATATATCATTTTAACTTATTGAGTCTCTTTTTTTTTGTCTTTTTTGAATTTTTTTATTTTTTTTTATTTTTTAAATAACATTTTATTTGATCATTTCCAAGCATTATTCATTAAAGACAAAGATCATTTTCTTTTCCTCCCCTCCACCCCCCATAGCTGACGCATGATTCCACTGGGTATCACATGTGTTCTTGATTCCAACCCATTGTCATGTTGTTAGTATTTGCATTAGAGTATTCGTTTAGAGTCTCTCCTCTGTCATGTCCCCTCAACCTCTGTAGTCAGGCAGTTGCTTTTCCTCGGTGTTTCTACTCCCACAGTTTGTCCTCTGCTTATGAATAGTGTTTTTTCTCCTAGATCCCTGCAGATTGTTCAGGGACATTACACCGCTACTAATGGAGAAGTCCATTACATTCGATTATACCACAGTGTATTAGTCTCTGTGTACAATGTTCTCCTGGTTCTGCTCTTCTCGCTCTGCATCACTTCCTGGAGGTCGTTCCAATCTCCATGGAATTCCTACACTTTATTATTCCTTTTTGCACAATAGTATTCCATCACCAACATATACCACAGTTTGTTCAGCCATTCCCCAATTGACGGGCATCCCCTCGTTTTCCAATTTTTGGCCACCACAAAGAGTGCAGCTATGAATATTTTTGTACAAGACTTTTTGTCCATTATCTCTTTGGGGTACAAACCCAGCAGTGCTATGGCTGGATCAAAGGGTAGACATTCTTTTATCGTCCTTTGGGCATAGTTCCAAATTGCCCTCCAGAATGGTTGGATCAGTTCACAGCTCCACCAGCAATGAATTACTGTCCCTACTTTGCCACATCCCCTCCAGCATTCATTACTTTCCTTTGCTATCATGTTAGCCAATCTGCTAGGTGTGAGGTGATACCTCAGAGTTGTTTTGATTTGCATCTCTCTGATTATAAGAGATTTAGAACACTTCTTCATGTGCTTATTAATAGTTTTGATTTCGTTAACAGAAAATTGTCTATTCATGTCCCTTGCCCATTTATCAATTGGAGAATGGCTTGGATTTTTGTACAATAGATTTAGCTCTTTATAAATTTGAGTAATTAAACCTTTGTCAGAGGTTTTTATGAAGATTTTTTCCCAATTTGTTGTTTCCCTTCTGATTTTGGTTACATTTGTTTTGTCTGTACAAAAGCTTTTTAATTTGATGTAGTCGAAATTATTTATTTTACATTTTGTGACTCTTTCTATGTCTTGCTTGGTTTTAAAGTCATTCCCCTCCCAAAGGTCTGACATGTATACTATTCTGTGTTTACCCAATTTACTTATGGTTTCCTTCTTCATTATTGAGTCTCTTAAAGAAGTTTTTTTGTTGTTGTTGTTTTGTTTTGTTTTTCTTTTCCTCCTCTTTTTAAATTACCTTTTGTTGATTCTCTTGAGTTCTGTGCTTGGACATCAAATTTTCTGTTCAGGCCTGGTCTTTTCTTTACAAATTCTCGGAATTCTTCTCTTTTGTTGAATGACCATACTCTCCCCTGTAAGAATATAGTCAGTTTTTCTGGGTAGTTGATTCTTGGTTGTAGACCTAGTTCCCTTGCTTTCCAGAATATCATATTCCATGCTGTTTGGTCCTTCAGTGTGGATGTAGCCAGATCCTGCGTTATCCTCACTGTCTTTCCATGGTATCTGGATGACTTCTTCTTGGCAGCTTGTAATATCTTTTCTTTGGTCTGATAGTTCCTGAATTTGGCTATAACATTCCTGGGTGTCGTCAGTTGGGGATTAAGTACAGAAGGTGATCTATGGATTCTTTCAATCTCCACTTTTCCCTTTTGTTCTAGGATATTGGGGCACTTTTCTTGATTTCCTTTAGTATTATGTCCAGGTTTTTTCTTTTGTCATGGTCTTCTGGTAGACCAATGATTCTTAAGTTGTCTCTCCTCAAAAGATTTTCTAAATCTTCTTTTTTGTGAATGAGATGCTTCATATTTTCCTCAATTTTTTCATTCTTTTGGTTTTGTTTTATAGTGTCCTGCTGCCTTGTAAGGTCACTTAATTCCAGTTTTGTATTCTGGTTCTTATAGACTGGATTTCATCCCTGGCTTTTTGGTCATCCTTTTCCTTCTGGTCTGATTTTCTTTGATGGTCATCTTTCATCCTCTTTACCTTGTCTTTCATCTCTTTTGTCTCATCTTTCATCTTCTTTGCCCCATCTTTCATCTCCTTTGTCTCATTTTCCAGCTGGGTGATTTTGACTTTCAAGACACTATTTTCTCGTTTTAGTTCAAGTGCCTCTATTTCCAGATGACTTATCTTAGTTTTTAAGTTCTTTTCCCAATTGTCTTCAGCCTCTCTTAATTGTGTTTTGAATTGCATTTTGAGTTCTTACACAGTCTGTATCCAATTCACTTGGAATTCTGATTTATTGTTTGCTGATCCCTCCCCCTCTGTTCCATTTGCTGTATAGAAGCTGTCTATTGTAATTTCTTTCTTCTTTTTCTGTTGTTTGCTCATATTCACTCCTTCTTTGCTCCCTGTATTTGTCTGTGCTCTTGCTCCTCTCATTTTTTTGGCTTTGGGGGCTTCTGTCAGTCTCCCCTCTTGGAGCTTTGTCAGAAGATCTCTTGGTGCAGTCTCTGGAGGAGGTTTGTTGGGAGTTTGAGCTTCCCTGTCCTCTGGAGGCTTTTGATTGGATTAAAGTCCTTCAGTCAATTAGGAGGGCTTCCCTGAGTTTGGAAGGCTTTTGATGGGATTAAGTTCAGCTTGGTTGGGCTGGGTGTGGTCTGAGTCCAAAACCTCCTGGAAGACTGGAGCAAATATGGAGGATCTCCACAGCTCTGGCCAGGCTGTCAGGTCTATGCTCCCTCTCTAGCTCCTTCCCTGCCATTTGTGTTCAATGCTCTGAACTTGGCACAGCCCTACCCGCAAGGTACACTCTCCAGACCAGCTCCTTTGCCTGCCCAGAAGTTCCTGCTGCTGCTGGAGTCTCAGCTCTCTTAGTGGGTGAGAGGTCCTGGGACCTTCCTTCTGCCTTCCCCTTAAACCCGAGTGATCTCAGATTCTGGCTTTGGGGGGAGGGGTGTACCTTTTGAGTTGAGTCCAGTAGGAGGGTTCCTTGGCTCTGTCTTGTTGTTAGGTTTGATTTTCAATCCCCTAGGAGCATTCAGTTTGTGATCGGTAAGGAAGGGTATTCAGAGGTCTGAACTTCTGCTCCTTCTAGGCCACCATCTTGACTCCACCTCTCAGATTCTACCTCTTATAAAATCCTTCATTGTTCTACTTAAATGTTCTATAAAGTCCTTCTACTGCTAATATTCTCTGGCTATATGATTATGTGATGGTTGCAGTTCCTCTAGACTAAGGATGTGTAATTAAGGGGTTTCTCCCCATGTTAAGAACAAGGTGCATTTCTGCTTCCAGAGCATTTTACATGTGAGAAAGAAACTTTAGGTACTTCTTGTTAACTTTTGATCTAGATATTGGTGGATATGGGCCCATTTTCTAAGTTAACCTTCAAAGTAGCGGGAATGGAGTAGATCCTGGGTATTTATCTATTCTTGCAGCAATTAGAAAAGGAAATAATATCAATAGCTTAGTTAGTATTTATGTAACATTTTAAGGTTTGCAAGATGCTTTGAAATACATAAATCTCCATTGAATTTCATGATAACTTTGTAGGGGCTAGTATTATCCCCATTTTGTAGTTGAGGAAACTGAGGCAGACAGAGGTTAAGTGATTTGCTTAGAGTCATATAGTCTGATGATAACAGTTTAATGTTACATATTAATAAATATTTAATATTACATGTTAATGTCGTAAAAGTATGCTATAGGAAGTTCTTTTAGCATAATAACAATAGCTATGAATAATATTAGCCTCAGGTTCTACCTCTTTAAAAAATATAATTAGTTGTCCTACTTAAATGTTCTCTGAAGTCCCTTTACCACCATTAGTCCCCATACTTTGTAAGAATGAGACATTATTTAAATATTGATCATCTTGACTCCCAATCCAACACTCTATCTACTGTGCCACCAAGATACTTCTTTTCTACCTTTCTCAAAAGATGAAAGGAGGGAGAATGAATAAAGATGATGAAACTGGAAGGAAGAGTTGGAAACTGTGTCTCAGATAAATCCTCCTTCTCTCCATTTCCCAAGGACTCAGGAATGTTTAACCTATTTGTTTTGGCTGACCTTCCCTATCAATCCTGAGAGCATATATTTTCTCCTGTCTCATATTCAAAGGATTGCTGGGCACAGAAGAATATGAAGCTGCTTCCTCAGGAGAGCTAAAACTTCTTCCTCACCTTTCCCAGAGTGGAGCTACCCACCAGCACATTAAAACCTCAGTCAGTAGAGTTCATTACTTTTAGAGGGTAGACTATAGATTCTGAGTTCAACCTGGCCACTCTTGCCATACTTTTGCTTTCTCCTGTCCTGTCAACACCAAATCTGACTATCCATTGCTATCTAGGTGGAGTCCTCAGTGGTGATTTTCTCCACCATATCTGGCTTGCCAGCAAGGAGTCTGCATTATTCTTACTGGTATTCCAATTTAGCCACCTGAGCCACCTTTGCCCCATCCCAAGTTCTGAATTCTAAGTGGCAATTTCTAACTGGTCTGACCAAGTGCTTGCCCAATGCCCCACTTTAAGCCTCCAGCCTCAACAGCTGTCCACTTGGCCAAACTTCCTTTTGCTTATTCATTCACAATACCTGCCAGCTAAATCTCCTCTATCCTGAATTTGGCAAACAAAGTCCCAGGGCGTACCCCATTTAATCTGGAACTAGCCTTAGCCTCATTAGGCAACACCTGCCTTCTTTTAACCTGTCACTGAAAAGTCATGGTATGTCTTAACTGAATGGTAAAAGGCATGAACTAGGTTCATGGTCTCTGGCAAAGACTCACCCTTCCCTGGTCATTGGTTTTTTCACTTGTAAAATAAAGGATTAGGTTAGATGATTTCTCAGTTCCCTTCCAACTCTAGTTCTATGATCCTTTGAATTTATCTTGAATCTTAGCAGTGAACTATCCTTTAGCTTCAATACATTAAGTGAACCCGACACACTTTATTTAATGGTCTTTATCAGCTGCTCAGTGAAAAAATGTTCATTGCTCAATGATTGACCTACTGGTAAGCTTCCCTGAACCTGGCCATGAGAGTCCCTAGAACAAATATAATCTATCTCCAGGCCTGTGAACAAAGCTTCTCCAGGACTTGTCAGAGCTCACATGCCACCAACATACCCTTTATCCTCTAGCAATTAGGTGGCACAGTACACAGAGTGCTGGACTTGGACCTAGAAAGACAAGACCCTGAATCTTGTCTCTAATGCTTAATAAACTAGGTATGTGATTCTGTAAAAATCACTGCACTTTTCTCATCATTGATTTCCTTCTCAATAAAATGGGGAGAGTGACAACACCTCTGGCAGCTGGGTGGTACAATGTATAACGTACCAGACCTGGAATTAGGAGGACTTATTTTTCTGAGGTCAAATCTGGCTTCAGACACTTCGTAGCTTTGTGGCTCTGGGCAATCAATGAACCTTATTTGTCTTTGTTTCTATGTCTATAAAAACAGCAAGCCATCCAGTATCTTGGACAAGAGAACCCAAAGGGGGTTCATGAAGACTGTTAGACATAACTGAATAACAATAACAACAGCCCTACCTCATGGGGTTATTGTGGAGATAAAAAGAGATAACAAAGGTAAAGTTCTTTGCAAACCTTAATAGGAATGTAAATGCTAGGTGTTGCTGCTACTGCTACTATGAATACAGCCCAAGATGGCTTCCATACTCTAATTAGGCATTGCATCGGATTTTAACATTTACATAAAACTTTAAGGTTTGCAAAATGCTTTCATTTGATCCTTTTAACAACTTGGTGAGTTAGGTGCTTTAGCTAGTGCTACATGGAAAGCCATCATATCAGAGGAACTTCCTTCCTTCCTTCCTTCCTTCCTTCCTTCCTTCCTTCCTTCCTTCCTTCCTTCCTTCCTTCCTTCCTTCCTTCCTTCCTTCCTTCCTTCCTTCCTTCCTTCCTTCCTTCCTTCCTTCCTTCCTTCCTTCCTTCCTTCCTTCCTTCCTTCCTTCCTTCCTTCCTTCCTTCCTTCTTTCCTTCCTTCCTTCCTTCCTTCCTTCCTTCCTTCCTTCCTTCCTTCCTTCCTTCCTTCCTTCCTTCCTTCCTTCCTTCCTTCCTTCCTTCCTTCCTTCCTTCCTTCCTTCCTTCCTTCCTTCCTTCCTTCCTTCCTTCCTTCCTTCCTTCCTTCCTTCCTTCCTTTCTTTCTCTTCCCTACCTTCTGTCTTAGAATTGATACTAAGCATCAGCAAAGAGTGGTAAGGGGTAGGCAATGGGGGTTAAGTGACTTTCCCAGGGTCACATAGCTAGAAAGTGTTTAAGGTCACATTTGAACCCACAACACCTTAAATCCAGGCCTAGCTCTCTATCCATTGAGTCACCTACCTGACCCCCCCCCCCATATCTTTTTTGAAAGCATAATTAAATTAGTCAAGGGAATGCCTTTGGTTCAATAATGCCACACTATTCTAGTTTTCCTTCTAGTTCACGAATTAGGGAATTTTATATAACTAAATTCAACCTTAGAAATTATCTTCTTCATCTTATACATAAGCAACTTTCTTTTAGTCCAAGTTCAAGTTAGACTTACTTATTCAAGTCTAACTTCTTTATCTTATGCATGAGCAAATTGACAAACCTTGGGCTAGAGCTCAATTATATTGAGTGGAAAGAGTGCAGGATTCAAAGTCAGAGGACCTAGATTCAAATGCTTGCTCTTCTCTCTTTAATATATATGTGACCATATCATTTAATACCCTTGGGCTTCAGTTTCCTCAGCTGTAAAATTAAGGGGTTGAACTAGCTTATCTCTAAGGCCAACCTCTTCTCTGCTCATATGATAAAGCCATTTTTCCTCAAACTGATATTCAAGATCTTTCATAATTATCCTTGAAGCTGCCTTTCTAGCTTTACCTTGCATACCCACTCTCTTCTATGCTTCCTCAATCTCATGTTACCTTGTAATAGCTCTTCTATCATTACTTCAAACAATTTTAAAATTTTATTTTTGGGGGGTTAGTTAGGTGGCTCTATGGATTCCATATGGAGCGAGAATCTCCAAAATATGGGAGGTCCTGGGTTCAAATCTGGACTCAGACACATCCTAGCTATGTGACTCCAGGCACTTAACCCCCATTGCCTAGCCCTTACCATTCTTCTGCCTTGGAATCAATATACAGTATTGATTCTAAGATAAGGTAAGATAAGATAAGGTAAGAGTTTTTTAAAAAACAAAACAAATAAAATTCATTTTTTGTTATTTTTAATTTGAAAAAATGCCAACAAACCCAAAGATTTCTATATACAAAGGAGAGCAGAAAGAGGTTTTTATTTATTTGTTTTGGAGTTGTTTTTTAAAAAACTACTAAATTCAGCTAAATTAGGAACTAAATTAGTTCCAAAAGTCATCTTACTTGTTTGTGTTTCTCTCTGAACTGCCTTTCATGCTTTTCTGTGAATTTTAAAAAGTACTTCATTGAATAAAAATTTTCAATTAAAAAAATTTAAAAAGTTTAAAAAGTACTTCATTGACACTCTTCTTGTGAGTGTCAAAAAGACACACTTTTTGTCTTATCAAAATGACCCCTCCAATAGTAAAAACCACTAGTTTTTACTAGTTAATATAGTTACATAAAACAGAGATCTATGTTGCTCATATATGAAAATCTCTCATTCTATAATTCTAGTTCATCTCTCTGTCACCAGGTGGAAAGCATCCTCTATTTTCTGTAATTGTGATTGTATTTATCAGTTATTAGATCTTTTGAATTTATTCTTCCTTTCAATGTTTAAGTCTCCTAAAAATTGTCCTGCATCAGTTCATAAAGACCTTTCCAGATAGGAAAAACATGTCTTTCCTCATTTCTTTTACATACTCTTATGGGCCTCATGGCCAGTCATTCTCTCCCTGCTCTCTGATCTATTCTGCCCTCCCCACAACCTGTTCCAAGGCTCTATTTGTATATCTTATTGAATTAAACTCATCTTATGGTTTCCATGTTGATCCACAATATGCCTTTATATAATATTCAGTGTCTTCTTCTGTTTACTCATATCTCCAGCAACAGTATCTTATTTGGAATTTTATGCTAGGGCCAGTCTCTGCTCCTTCTCATAGTCTTGGGTTAAGTAATTAGGACCTTTTGGGTCCTGACATCAATTTTCTGGGCTTCTACTAAAAGGTTTCACCTCTCTAGTTATGTGTCTCAGAGTGCTAGGAGGTTTCAATGTCCTCAGTAAGAACTCTTAGGATGGTGTCAGAGTGCTACAATAGTCTTCCCCAGATTAAGCATTCATGTGATATTTTGTCTCCTCTGGGACAAAGGACTTCTCTATTATGACCTTTTGTCCCTCATGGGGCAGGGTCCAAATCTTAACCCTCTCTCCATCCCCATAACACTAAGTTCAGTGCTGGGCATACTGGTGATACTTTGTATGTTGAATGAATAAGTGATATCTGAACTTTTTATAAATGCAGTCAAATGAATAATTCATATAATTGATCCAGTGGTACATATATTTTGGACAGTTACTCCAAATGGGCCATGAACTAGTCCCAGAGCGGCACTTCAAAATCAGGCAAGAAAGGAAATACCCTATACCAGTCCACAGAAACTGGTGTTGAAAAGAATTTATCCCTTTCTTACTATGGATAGAAATTATATGTGTGTGGAAGGGTGATTATATATTGAATATAAGTGTCATTCACCTTTTCTTTTTCCCTGGTGTCCAGGATAAATGCTGTGACACATCAAGCACCCTGAGGAATTAAGCCATATCATGCTAGTGTGGAGGATTCAAACAATCTTTATAGTCTATTTGTGTCACTATTGCCAGCAGCCCTAAGTCTGAAGTTAGTGGGAAGAGTCCATAGTGGCTAGAGGCTTCAAGGGAAGAATGTACAATCATGCAGTGACTAAGTCAGTGTGTGGGCATATGTATCCTGATTTTGTTCTAGTGGTATGTTCACTTAACAAGAGGAGCTTATGCTAGTAATGTGGTAGGAGGATCTAGAAAACTGTGTTGGCCTCTAAGATCCTAATAAAGGGAAGAAAGATTCAAGGCTGCATAATCAAATGATTCTGCATCTCTCTGTAAATCTGTGGATTCTAGCCTTAATTGTTAATAAAAGTAAAAAATACACATCTGTTTTTAAATGAGCTAAGAGAAAGTAGTGGGGGTAAATCCATCTACCAAGTGTTTTCTAGAGGCAATAGATATACAGAGAGGGGATGACTTCCAAAAGCAGGCACCACCAACCAGCTATATACCATGGAACACAGGAAAAAGAAAATTCAAGGCAAGATACAATTTTGTTCTGTCTCCTTTCCTGACTGGACAAGTAACCATGTCCTTGTAGAAATGGACAACACTGTAGTAGTTCGGCATTACAGACCAAGTTTCTATGGATCTGTCTGCATTATCTCCCAATTAGCATCACTCCTTCCACTCTCCCACCCCTCCAAATATTGCTTTTGCAACCATCCAAAGACCCACATGCTTTCTCACAACTCCCCAAATCTCCACCAAAGTACCCTACTTAGTCTTGCCCTCCATATCAGTACTCTGTGCACAAAACCTTATCTATACTGTGTTTATGGCCCATTCTTTTCTTCTCAGAAGATTATGACTAGAGCAGTCCAGTCACCCCACTGAATACTTCTTTCCTTAATTTCTTCTCCTTCTGTTTCTTGAAGGAACTACTTTGTCCCCATAGACCACCTCTCAACGAAGTACTTATAGAAAGCTCATATGCTGGTGAGCTGAAAAATTACTTCGACTCAAATTTCAGCTTTATTATACTAACTGGGTGACCTTGGGGACATTCCTTTACCATTCTCTATCTCAATTTTTCACCTGTACCATGAGACAGATTAGATGATCTAGCTCTAAAATTCCTACCACCTATAAACCTAATGAAGTTGTCTCATTTAAAGTGCCAAAATTAAAGTAAGAGAAGGCAGTTATCTAAGGGGTGTGATTGGAACATTGGCAAGTGTATTTATTGTTCCTTGCCTGAAATTCCCTTCATTAAGGATGAAACAGACACAGCAGGTCTAAATTTGATAGGAGAAGAAGGAAGTGAAAGCATTGAAGTGTGGAACATTGTAAAGGAGAGTTAGATGCTATTTGGGGCAAGTTTGGGTGGTTGAAAGCAGCTGGAGGCACAAAGTATCTATGAATGCCATGAAATATGACATATGAAATACTGAAAGGAAGGAAAACCAAGTCATGGAAAGGAGTTGAAGACTTCAAGCATTACATTTGATTGTTTGGTTCCCCCTCTTTCCCCCTCAGACTTTCCAGGAGAAGAAAATAGACATTCTAGTATCAAATGCAGCAAAGACAAAGAAAAAGACCTTAGTAAAGACCATTAAATTAATATTAAACTGCCCCTGAACATTCCAACTGCCACGTTTGTCACTCCTGCTTCTCCAGCATTCCATTTCAACTCTGTATAAAATCTTCTCTTTCAATTGTAAACTAAATGTGACCTAAATAGATGATTTATGGATCCTAGGCCAGTTCATTGAACTTGCATACCTCTAGTAATCTATAGCTGGATATATTGATGAAGAAGTCATAGAGTCATAGATTTAGAGCAGGAAGGGACCTTAGAGATCATTTAATCAAATCCTCTCCTTCACAGATAAGGAAATTAAAAGGGTCAAATGAGTTAATTAATTTGCTCATGGTCTCCAGAGACTGACTTTAAATCTGGATTTTCCTGATGATAACTATAAGCTCTCTACCCATTCTGCTGCACCATGCTGTCTTTCATCTGCAAAAAGATAATCAATTAATTCCTAGAGACCAATAATATCTGAGAGAGAGAGAGAGAGAGAGAGAGAGAGAGAGAGAGAGAGAGAGAGAGAGAGAGAGAGAGAGAGAAGAAAGGGGTCTAGGATGGATCTTTGGGTAATGCTCAGGGGCATAGGACATGGATGGTGATCCAGTAAAAGATACTAAATATCCAGAAAACAAAAACAAGACAGCATTTAAAAAACTTGAGGAATTTCCAGGAGTAGAAAAGATCTATACTAGTGTCAAATGCTGCAAAGATGAAGAATAAAGCCTCAGGAAAAACCATTACATCTAGCAATTAAGAGGTCACTAATCATCTTGGAAAGAATTGTATCAGATTTTACCCAGATCAAACAACATTGATAGCATTTCTGGATCCTGCATTTAAAGAATGCTCACTAACTGGAGCATGTCCATAGAGTGGTAATCTATATGGTGAAGGGACTTCAGCCTAAATCATAAGGATTTGTGTGGAAAGGAAAACTGAAGCAAGCTTTGGACTTTCTGCCACTCTGGTGAAACAAACAGCAGTTGGAATGTTGAAGAGAAGATATTAACAAGAATGACAGTTGGTGGGGGGAGGGGTGACTGGGAGAGTGACAGTTGGTCCCAGGCTCTCTCCTGGCCCTCAGACTCAAAGGAGCACTCTCTCCCTGTCTTGGGACAGAAGTGCCTCTATTCCTGATTTTCCCAACTGTGTGCTCTACCTGGATTCCTGGGATAATGTCATCAAACAAAAGGATTTGAGGGGAGTAGTTTGAACTGTAAGGCCAGTCTTTAGAATGTTAGCCCAAAGAGACAGGCCCAACCAATAGGCCAATGGCAACCAACCTGAAAAGGCCAGAACCTTTTCTTCCTCTTTCTGTCTACTGCTAAAGACTGTGAACTTAAGAAAGTTAGCATAGACTAGCATAGACAGGAATAAAAGAAACCCTCTACCAGCCTGAGAGGCTTGGCCTCAGCTCAAAAACTGAGAGAGACCTAAATGCAATCTAGGGAAATCCCAGTTCCCTCTTCCCTGATACCTCCCCAATCTGAACTTGTTATTAAAATTCATCTTTATTTAAATAAACCACAGTCAGATAAGAGGACTCTCATTTCAGGGGACATAGAGGGAGCTGAACCTAAGGACAGCCCTTCAACTATAAATGGTCTTTGTCGGACCCCTACTGGGAAACCTTGGTCTGGGGGGAAGACTTGTCCCTCAGGGGTTCGTGCTTACCAGCCCTTGGGTATCTTCAACATCAATCAATAGAGAAGACATCCACTCAGGCTATCATAGGTGGCCCATTTCTTGGGAACCCCAATTTTCAAGTCTACAACCAGACAGCGGCATAATTCATATTAAAACACGTAAGCTGTTTACAGCAACCGACCTCGAAAGTCTGAAAAAAAGAATGTCTTCTTGGCTTTCAGACCCTGTGCGATCTTTGAAAGAATTTAAAAGAGCAATTAGACTTTATGATCCAAATTTCCAGGATGCTGAAATTCTTCTCTCAGAATTATTTTCAAAAAGGGAAAAGCAACAATTTATTGATGAAACTAGAAATAATCTAAATTTAACATCATGGCCAGAGGAAGGAACAGACTTAGAGTTATGCAATAATCCAAATCTGCATTATCTAAAAAAGGCCAAATAAGATCTATTAGAGGCAATGAAAAGTTTTACAAAAAGATCAGATACTTGGGGACAATTTGAGAAATTGATACAGGGGGGTGGGGAACATCCATCAAAGTTCCTCGATAGGGTGATTGAAGTGGCAGAGGATATGCTTGGCTTTGAAAATTTAAATGAACAAAATCTCCAACACATAAGGAGACAATTTATGAAAGGCAGTAATACACCTATGAGATCATATTTTAAATTTCAATGCCCAGACTGGGAAACATTAAGTCTGGAAGATTTAAGAAAAACTGCAACTTACTATTACATTCATTTGTAATGATTGAAATTTTTGAGAGGGAATATTTCTTCATTAAAAAAATAATTTATTAGACATCCTAAAGTGGCCAATCAATTCCCTCCAAAATCTGAATGGGTACCAAAGAGATTTAGCAGGGAAAAAAGAGCCCCCAGTTCAAATAGTTGTCGTTCCAAACCACTTCTTAGTTTAATTCCTTGCTTCTT
The DNA here is from genome assembly GCF_027887165.1 of Monodelphis domestica. Lineage (NCBI taxonomy): Eukaryota > Metazoa > Chordata > Mammalia > Didelphimorphia > Didelphidae > Monodelphis > Monodelphis domestica. The sequence continues at coordinate 66,456,928 of NC_077233.1, forward strand.
CATCATGCCTGACTCTACTGAGAGCTGTCTCTGTTCCCAAGAGAGGAGCATTTTTTCTAGTGGTGGTCCTTGTGGGACAGCATTCTTACTGTATACCACTCCCATTATCCTTAAAAAAACCAACTATTTTTCTTTTGAGTTATAGCCTCTGGAAATGCCCCTTTTCTAAGTGTTTTTAATTCCTATGCAGGAGTCTCTCTGAAGGGGTCATGTGGTTTACCTGGATAGCTTGGTTTATTAAAAAAGAAAAAGGATTAAAACCTCAAGGTCTTCTCTCTTTTACTCTTATCTTCTCTTTTTTTTTTTTAAACCCTTACCTTCCATATTAGAATCAATACTATGTATTGGTTCCAAGGCAGAAGAGTGGTAGAGGCTAGGCAATGGAGGTTAAGTGACTTGCCCAGGGTCACACAGCTAGAAAGTGTCTGAGGTCATATTTGAACCTAGCACCTCCTGTCTCTGGTTCTGGCTTTCAATCCACCGAGTCACCCAGCTACTCCTTACTCTTATATTCTTAAAACTAAACTTATACTCTTTTTTTACTTTCTATTCCCTTTCTGACTAAAAAAAAAAACCCAACCAAATAGTTACTGACAAACACATACATAAACATGTAGGACATTGAACATGAATCTCACTGAAAGTTATTACAAATTGATTAGTTCAAAATCACTTCTAGGATTCTCCGGTTGTAATGATTGAAATTCTTGGTAGGCTGCATTTTATGCATTTCATTTTGTTATTTTAAAACATCCTTACTTTCCATCTTAGAATCAAAACTGTGTATTGTTTCCAAGGCAGAAGAATAGTAAGAACTAAGTAATAGGGATTGTGACTTGACCAGGGTCACACAGATAGGAAATGTCTCAGATCATATTTGAACCCAGGACCTCTGTAAGAGAGGAAAGTAGATTCGTCATGCTGGAAGACCAACTTGAGTGGGGGAAAGGCAGGGAGGACAGAGAATTCCAGTGAAAGAACTGAGGAGCTGAGAGAATTCAAGCAGTTAACTCACTTCTCTTTGGGGAGCCCTCCAGAGAGAACCTCTGAGTCTTGATTATCCTTGTGTGAATCCAGACTCCCTGAATCCAGTGGAAGACAACAGGAGTGGATAGGACTTTGATATAAAGCTATCCACCCCAGGAAGATTTCCTCTCTCCCTCTAAAGCAGTCCTTGAAACTTCATATCATAATTAGGACAATTGGAAGTCAGGACAGCTCTCACAATTGACCCCAGAGGGTCAGGCAGGCAAAGGGATTTCCTATTTCCCACTTTCCTATTACCTTATCCCACAATCTCACTTACCCTACCTTCTGTGTGTTCCTCAAGAATACATAGCTATTTCTATAGATCAAGTGCCTGCACTTGATCAAGAGGGACCTGAAGCTTTCAGGAGGAGAACTATATTTCTCCCCCAGGAAGAAGAAGCAGTTCATTTCTGGATTTTACTTCAACCCAGTCTCTCAAAAAATTATAGTCTATGAATCTGAAGACAGCCTCTGTGGTCTTACTAGGGAAAGATAGGGGAGAAACAATGTCCCCTCTCTCCATTTTTTAGCTCCATTCCATCTCCACCACACTCTAGTCCTGAATTAAGTAGTGGGGGACTCCATTTCTCCCATCTTTGGGCTCTCAATCTACTGAACCACTTTATTGCCACCTGAGGCTATATTTTAAAATAATTTATTAACTGACCACTCAAGGCATCCTAAACTGGTCAGTTCACTCCTTCCACAAACTGAATAGGCTCCAAAAAGAGTGGGATAAAAGAAACCAAATTCTTCTTGTGCAGGCCAATATATATCCCTCATGAGCTCATCACTTCCTTCCTCTCCCGGACATCCCAAGATATCTCTGTTTGGTAAATAGCCACAGAAGAGATGGACTTTAAAGACTCCAACTCCTCCCTCATTACTTCACCACAGCAAGAGGCAAGTCTTTGTTCAAAGAGGACTCCAATATGTCCTTTCTTTCCTGCCACATGGCTAGGTCAGTCCAACATGGCTATAGAATGTACTGGGACTCAGGGTTCACTATGGCTGCTCAGCCTTGCACTTAATCCTTGTATCCAGATTCCAACCCACTTTCATAGCCTGAGGGAGAAATTGACTGAAACCTCAGTTTAGAATGGGGGCGGAAGTAAAGGGAAAGTTACTTCATAGAAATACCCCAATTCAATATTAATTTTCCACAGGTTGAAGGAACTGGGGGTGTTTGCCCTGGTAAAGAGAAAAGTTGGGGAGAACACGACCACCATCTTCAAATATCTGAAGAGCTGACAAGAAAAAGAAGAAATGAGGAGGCTTGTTCTGCATGCTTCGGAACTTGAGAAATCCACATGATCTGGAGCCATGTTCTTTGAAGAATGGATGAAAGAATCAGGGATGTTTAACCTGAAGAGAAGCAGGGCATAAAAGTCAGAGAATTATCACTCTAGAGATGGAGAAGCCCTTGAAGGTCCTCTAATCTAACTTTCTCATTTTACGTGGAAGGAAACTTGTATTATCCAAAGTAATCCAAGTAGCAAGTAGCCAAACTTGACTCTTTCCTCTGAACCACATGGACTCTCTAAGGTTGCCATTTTCAGTTATCAGGACTTAATGTGGAAGAAGGAGTAAACTTGACTCTCTGGAGCTACAGAGAATAAAACTTTGGGGGACATTATAAGGAGACGTTTTAGCTCAATAGATGAAAAATCTTTTCCACAATTAGAAGTTTTCTGATGATAGAAAGGATTGCTACATGAAGCAATGAGCTATCTGTCACTGGAAACAGAATCTAAATGACCACCTGTAGAAGATATTATTAAAGGGGTTTCTGCATTGGGGAGGAGTTTAGACTTCTGAATTTCCTCCCAGCACTGAGATTCTGTTTAGAGAGGGCAGCACCCCCACCCCCTGCCCCCCTGAACATCTAATGACAGAGGACTTTTCTGGAAGGAAATTCCAAGGAGATTTTTATAGTAGGGGTTTATTTATTTTGTACAAAGCCCCTTTCCAGCCTCATGTCTTTATTCATGTTGTTCTTGTTCACACTGAGCTCGGCAGACAACGATCAAAAACACTTGGCAGGAATGAACTTGGGTTGGGAAGGAGATTAAACTGTCATCTCAAAAGCACTTTGTATACTTGCAAAAATAACAAATAGACCCTCCCTCCAAAGCTGAGTCGCTTTTCTTGACAAGTACTGCCTGGCAGGAGGTTTCTGCCCTGAAGAGACAGCCTCCTCACACTTCACGAAGCCCTAGTCAGAGTAGATGGCAAAAAATCAATACCAACCTAAGAATGTGCCAGTTAGGCTGCAGAAGGTTTCACTTCTCCTGAGTTTAGCAGCCTGGCTTCTCAGAACTACCTTCCTTCAGATGGAAGGCAGAGGGAGGGGGCTTCTGCAGCCCTTGGCCATGTGAGTTGGAGCCATCTGGATTCCATAGCAGACTCTGGCAGCATAGTGAACTTCTCCTTGCTGTGATTAACTTTTGTTTCATGTTAGAGAGAGGGGGACACTGTAAACATTCAAATTGTGTTTTTGTTCCTTGATATGCTTCCTTGGCACGTGGGCCTCAGAAACCATTGTCTCCACTTTGTTGGCCTCACTTGGCTGAGAGATTAAATTTTTATTAAGATGGATTTGAGGAAATCTTGCATTGAAATGTACACATGGTTTCCTGTTCCCCACGTCTTGTGAGTTCCTTCTGCAGTCAAAGGATGTTGCCAATACACCACGGGTTAGTTGCCATGCCACAAAGCCAGGTCACAGATTAAAAGTCACCCTTGAATGGGGAATAGGGATGTTTTTAAGGGGAGGAAGTCCTCACCCTACATAACTGGATTCTGGAATCATTGTATCTTCCACAACATAAGGGCAGGAATATTCCATGTTCATTCTCTACATCTTTTCCAGGCCCCTCCAATTTTACTAAAATAGTAGAGGTGATTAAGAGAAGCTTGATCCATCTAGTATCCTCTGATCCATGTGGTGACATCATAGGGTATGGAGGTTTGTTAGGCTACAGGACCTTTCATTGAATGGGACACGGTTACTTGACTCTTTGTGGAGGCATGCTTGCTTTGTTAAGAAGACACAGTGAGCTCTTCTGATTGGTCCCTAGAGGCTGAAGTTGTCTTCTGATGACTGAATTAAAGATATTGATTGAGAAGAAACTTCAGATACCATCTAGTCTGGTGCTCTTATTTTACAGACGAGGTAACTCATGCCAAAGGAGGTTAAGCAACTTATCTATCATCACACAGTAAACATCAGAACCTGAAATTGTATCCAGATCCTCTGACTCCAAAGAAGGACAGATGCTTGTTACAGGAACCTCACCCTTCATGGCCTTGTACTATTGCTTCCCACCCCCATCTCACTCACCCCATTTATACTAGTAGATAGGATTTCGAGAGGGGTTGGTGCTACTATTTTTAGGATCCTCAGGATAACCTTATGAATGATTATTCTCCAAACCTAAGCTCAAAACCCCCCACCAGCATATTGTGCATTAACAATCAGTCAACAGACTCAGTTTTGAAGGCAAGGACCTGAAACGAATAATTACAAAATATATACTGTCAGTAGGGAGAAGAGTAGACAGGAATTTAAAGTACTTTGGTAATGAGGCATCTATTGGGAACACATGTGACCAAATCAACACACAACTTCAGAACTGTTAGACCTCAATGTCCTTTCTTTCTTTGGAAGATCTTCATGAAATTCACTGTGGGGCATGGCTGTGGTAACGGATGAATCACCACATTGCTCAATGTGGTTTAGTCATTGTAGATCATACTGTCTGGTTGGATGGACTGATTCACTGCTGGACATGTCCAACAGCAATACCAACTCCTCACTGGGCTCAGTAGATCTTGGACTAGAATCTTCCACTGGGCTGTGATCGTCAGAGAGTGCCAAGCAAGCTACTCTGCTGCTGGTATGCTATTACCAGGCTAGGCTGTGCAGGTTGCTTGACTGCTGGACTCTTCATCTCTGCTGGATAGGTTGATCAACTGGAATCCCAATGCTTGCTCTTCAGCCACTCACTTGGCTGGGTGGTAAAACATTACAGTGATCTTAAGATTGAGAAACCTCGTTCCTTTAAGTCCTTCAGAGCATAGCTCTGTGGTTGCTTCCATCCTCTAGGCAATAGATGTCTTGCTTTTCCTGATAATCTTTGATTGCTCAAAGGGCATCTCTTTCTTTCTTTCTTTCTTTCTTTCTTTCTTTCTTTCTTTCTTTCTTTCTTTCTTTCTTTCTTTCTTTCTTTCTTTCTTTCTTTCTTTCTTTCTTTCTTTCTTTCTTTCTTCCTTCCTTCCTTCCTTCCTTCCTTCCTTCCTTCCTTCCTTCCTTCCTTCCTTCCTTCCTTCCTTCCTTCCTTCCTTCCTTCCTTCCTTCCTTTCCCATCAGTCTCAAGACAGAAGAGTGGTAAGGGATAGGTGGTTAAGTGACTTGTCTAGGAGCACACAGGAAGTATCTGAAATTAGATTTGAACCCAGGACCACCCATCTCAAGACCTGGCTCTCAATCCCCGGAACATGTAGCTGTCCCTGGCCTCTTTTTTTCAATAAGGCAATCCACCTTGCCCAAGGGTAATCTGTTCCACTTCGGTCAGTTCTCTCTCTCTCTTATTCTTTTTAGGATCTTATTTAGATAAGAAGTTTGGGAGAAATATATACACTGTAAATCCAGTTTATATTCTGGAAGAAAATCAATTGTCCTGCTAAATTTAATATGCAATTGAACTATTCAGGCCTCAAACCCATTCTAGGGTGAAGAATATCTATTTTTCATCTGAAAGCTCTTCCCTTTTATACTTTAATATCTCTCTTTTTTAGTTCCTCCCTAACTTTAGTTTTACCAAAGTCTAATTATACTACTCTCCCCTAAGCCTATGAGATCCAAGAGAAAATAGCTTGATTCATCTCTGCTGGGCATTTCTCAAGTAATTTCTCTCCCTTGTACTTCTAAACAGAGTGTAGTAATGGGAGTAGGGGATGGGGGTGGGGAATACCCTTTCCCCTCTCCCCAGGGGGGAAAACACAGTAAGAACAAATGGCCATGGGAGAAATATGCTGGCATGGTCTGAGTCTGGAAATTACTGATGCCTTCTTCTTGCCATCTTTTCCTTTGCTGAACACAGGTCAGTGACTATTGTGATCTTGTGAAATGGATATTTTCAGCTTTGGGGGTTACCTCATTGGTAATTCTGAGTTCCAAGATTTTCTGTGTTCCATAATTGAGTAATGGCTGTTCTTGTTTCCTTAGTAGTATGCATTTCAGAGAAGAAGACCAGCTGCAGGAGCAATTTCCATCCAGAAGACTAGACATAGTCAGACCCTGAATGATCAGAATATTTGGATCTTGCCAACCTTAATGACCATCAGTGCAATTTGATTACAAATTTGAGTACAAATCTGAGGCAAATGGGAAGTAACTGTTGTTTAGTGAGGGTAATGGGCTATTTGAGTGTGTTCCATTTTTGCCTTGCTCAGGTGAATCTTTTATATGTCTTTTGTATTTTATGATGGCGTTTCTGTGGGGTGAGAATCCTGATGCCCATTTTGTGGAAAGACTGCTTTTATGGGAGGAACTCTTATTATCTGTTTTTGGAGAGACCATGGGCATGAGCCATACCCAAGATATATTCTATTGTGGGGTTGGCCTAGAATAAGAGAGAGTCTGAGACAGAAACAGAGATGGAGACACTGGGACAGAGAGAGAGAGAGAGAGAGAGAGAGAGAGAGAGAGAGAGAGAGAGAGAGAGAGAGAGAGAGAGAGAGAGAGAGAGAGAGAGAGAGAGAACTTGCTTAAGATCAAGACCCATGCCTATGTAAGCCCCAAGCACCTTGTTGGGCTTAATTATTGGTACTCTGTGAGATTTTCTTTATTGCTCAAGGCTGAAAACTTGAAATATTATTGGAGTAATTGAATCATTTTCACATTTATATAGACATTTCTGTTGTTCATATTGACATTCTCATTTACCAGAAAACATTAAAAAAATTTCAGCTTTTCCTCCTATGAATGAAGTTACCAGAATTGGTTTTGTTATATGCCAAAGACAATATGAAATATCTCACTTTTTCAGTTTTCAAAGAAGCATATGACAACCGATCATCAAGGTGACAGTTGTAGCTCATGAATCAACATTTTTTGCAGAGGATAAATACTGAAGGAAAATATTTTGGACAATGTTTGGTAATTTAAAAAATGAAAGAGGTCAAAGGCCTATAGATTGCTAAGATGATTTATCCCTGCAAGTCATGGATACTTTCTTCAAAAAGGGAGTTGCAGCAAGCAATTTACTATGTCTTAATCATCAAAGAAGTAGCAAAAAATTGGATCCAACTCATACAAACTGAGGAATGGGGGATCCCTCATCAGAGACTATAAATGGATAGTATCAACTGGGATCATTTGATGTTCAGTATAGGATATCTGACTTCAAGTTGACTCCAATTACTAGATCCCTTTGGGAGAACCCAGAACATTTTGAAAGCTAATGTGACGTGATATGGTTAATTTTTCTAAAAAAAAAAGTAGTTCTCTACTTCTAGCTTAGAAGTCCTTTAAAAATCAATTTATTATTTATTTTTAACATTCATTTATTATTATTTTTTAACCCTTATCTTTCACCTTAGAATCAATACTATGTATTGGTTCCAAGGCAGAAGGTAAGGGCTAGCTAATGGGTGTTAAGGGACTCACCAGAGTCACACAGCTGGGAAGTGTCTGAGGTCAGATTTGAACCTAGGACTTCATCCTGTCTCTGGGCCTGGCTCTCAATCCATTGAGTTACCCAGCTGCCCCCTTAACCTTCATTTAAAACAATTTTAATTTCTGAATTTTTTTCCTCCCTCCAAACCCCTTACCATCCATTGAGAAGGCAAACAATATGTCAATTATACATGTGGAGTCATGCAAAACATGTCTATATTAGCCATATTAAAAAAAACAAGAAAAATAAAGTTAAAAAATAATAATTCAATCTGTGTTCAGAGATAATCATTTCTCTATCTTGACATAGATAGCATTTTTTTCCTGAGTCCTTCAGAATTGTCTTGAATCATCGTGCTGGTCAGGGTAGCTAAGTCTTTCATAGTTGATCATTGTTGGAATATTGCTATTACCATAAACAATGTTCTGGTTCTGTTCACTTCACTTTTACTGATGTAAAAAGTTCATGTAAATTTTTCTCATTTCTTAAAGCAAAATAATATTCAGCCATAATCATATGTCACAACTTGTTCAGTCATTCCCTGATTGATGTAGCTCAGAAGTTCTTAAAGTTCTTATTTTTAAAATACATCCTTTTGGTCATCTGCTAAAGCCTATGAACACCTATTGGAATAATGCTTTTAAATAATTGAAGAAAATACTAAATTTTAGTTAGAAGTTAGTGAAACTGCATATAGATTTTTTCCCATCCAAATCCATGGACTCCTCATTAAGAACCTCTATACTAGTCCCAACATGGGGGTAAGTTAGGACATGTAAGAAGAAGAAAACCATTGCGAAAGAGGTAAACAAAGATCAGAAAAGTAGGTTAGGTGGATGATTGGCACACTAGCTGGAAACAGTATATACAAACAGGGAAGATGAGGAAAAGGAATCCCCAAATACTATAAATATTAAAGGAAAAAGCAGTGGTGATCAGGAATGAAGAGAGCTATAGCAGCTCAAAGGAAACATGTAAAGTGAAAAAACAAATCTATAGCACTTTTGAAAAGGATTCTATTGGAGGAGATAGGAGAAGGTAGAGAAACAGGGCTTTGAGGCTTCTCTCATCTTGATCAATAGAGGTCCTAGTAAAAAGTTTTCCTCTGAAGAGGAACTTCCCATCTTGCCATCACTGCCCTAGCAGAATCTCCAGGTCAGCTGGATAACAGGGATATTGGGAGCCAGGGACAGACCAGATGCATATCCAAGGATCTACAAAGAGCTCAGCAAAAAGGCTACACCATAACTAAGGGGGTCTTTTGGGTAAATTTGACTTTGTTCTTAATATATTTGAGAAATTAGGAGGTAGCTGACTTTGATAACATTTTTGTCCCAACTGCAAGTATCCAACAACAATGCAAATCTAACTTTATCCCTATTATTACCTTTAAGGAGAGTAGGAAGATGTAATTCTCCCCCTTAACAGTTGAGAAAACAAGTTTGGAGAGGTGTGCTTAGGCTTTTGATTAGTAGTAGTTCTGGGTTTAGAGCTAGCTCATATTTCCTGACTTCTAGTTTTCTCTCTCTTTCCTCTAGACTTCACTGCCCTAGTTAGGCTATTTAATATCTTTACCCCATTCTTCTCATTCTTGCCCCAGGCAATCTTGCTGTATCACCCCCCCACCCCTTTCTCTGAAATACTTATGTGACTTGGGGCAGGAAGATTCATAACAACAACTGCTTATTAGGTACCTGTTATGTTACAACTTCAGGAAAAGCTCCAGCCTTATTTACTTCATTACTGATTCTCTAGATATTTTCTCCAGCTGCTTTACCTCTGTATGGGCACCTTTTCTTCCTTTCCCAGTTCTGAAACTATGAAGCATGATCCAATCAACTCTGCTGGGATGCATAAATCTATATCCCTGTGGCCTTGGATCCATCCTTGGAATTTTGGGCCAAAGAATCCCTTCTTGCTTACAGTTCCTTGTGGTACGTCATGTCTCCCATTAGAATGTGAACTCTTTGAGGTCAGAAAATGTCTTTGCTTTTTGTATTTCTATCTATTCCAGGGCCCTATCAGTTCTAGTTAAAGGTAGAAGGAAGGTAAATGGGTTATAACTGGCTTTCAGTTTGACAGAGCCCTGAAATCTAACATGTAAGAACCAATCTTTTCCATCAACAGTTGGGTAGCCAGATGGTAGATCTCTAGTTTTGAGCTAGGAATCTAAAACCCCAAGTTAGTGGTTCTACCAAAAAGCTCCCCTGTGCTTCAGAATCAAACCCGAGAACAAAAGGAGGTGACTGATGTTGAAATGGACAGAGAGCTCTGATCAGGAAGACATGAATTCAAAATTGACTTCAGACCCTCATTAGATGTATAACCCATTGCAATTCCTTTAATCTGTGTTTGCCTCAGTTTCTGGAACTGGAAAATGGGGATGATAATAATTACAACCCTTCAGGGGTGCTGCGAGGATCAAATGAGGTAATATTTATAAAGTACTTAGCTCACAGTGGGAGTTAAATAAATGTTTATTTCTTCTTTCCTTCTTTTCCAGGAGAACAAAAGCACTGGAGAGTTTTCCAAAGTCTCAGCCAATGAAGAGGGCAGAAAGCATTCTCTACCCTACTCTCTGGCTCTGAGAGAGAAGCTTGTTTCCTGTCATTTAAAGCTCAATTGACTTATATACAAATAGCCTCTCTGACTACTTTAGTTATGTGTACTTTTCTTTTTCTTTTCTTTTTTTTTATGTATAAAAACTACATAAGCTTAAGTATGATCTAGAAGAGGAAACAACCCGCCCACTGTGTACACAGAGAGCCTTGCATTGCCACAAACTCCTTCAGACATAACCTCATGGTAAGATTAACTTAGCTGGGTGGGCCAGCTTTCTGGATTATAAATTGGGGGCAGGCAGTTCTGTAGTACCAGAGATGGCCTGTCTGAGTCTTGGCTCTAAGACTGAGGACTGTCTTTCATTTGGCTCTTGTCTTGCCTGGGGTGGGATCTTTTCAGCATCCATTTCTGAAGGGCTACATATGGATAGGAGAAGGCAAGGAACAATGTCCAGGCTTAGAGTAAAAAACTTATTAACCCTTAGTAAAGTGGAATAAGTAATGAAGAAAGACTTTTAGGGTTTGAGAATAATTTTCTTACAATTTAACCTTGAATCTCCTTTCCTAAAGGGTTTCTTCTTTGGTCATAGCCATATCCTTGAGCCATCCACATAAACTGAGAGTTGAAAAGGACTATAAGAGTCATAGGATTATGGATCTAGGGCTAGAAGGGGTATTAGGGGTCATCTAGATCAACGCCTTCATTTTCTAGGACTCCAAATCTCTCAGGCTGGCAGATGAATACCTCGAATGCTAGAGATCATGGCCAATGTGGGGAAAACAGGAAGTCTTTTCCCTAGCCCTCTGGTATAGGCCCAGAACTCCCATGTCACAAATCTGTTCTGAACCTGGAGATTCTTAGAGTTGATCAGCTTCAACTTTCTAAGGGATTATCAAAGGCAATATTTCCCAAACTTGCCTTTTCTATTTTGAACAACGAGAAACTTGTTCATACTTCATAAAAGAGTTCCTAGATATGGTCACAATTAGTTTAAAACCTATTTTTGTTCAGTCATTTTTTTAGTTGTGTCCAACTCTTTTTTTGGGGTCATTTAAAAATGTAAATCTATTTGTTTGCTACATTAAAATAACCGAGTGACCCTCTTCCTTTGTCCCTTTCCTCCATTAGAGAAGGCATCATTTGACAAAAAGAAATATGTACATATAAAATTATGTCTTCTTTATTTCTGTTTATCAGTTCTTTCTCTGGCAGTGGACATACACAAGTTATTCTTCAAACTATATTTCTGTTGCCACATATAATGTCCTCTTGATTCTGCTCATTTCATTTCACTCTTCATAATTTCGCTTTTTCCATGTTTCAAAAAAATTAAGCTGTGTCCAAGGCTCTTTCTGATCACATTTGGAGTTTTCTTGGCAAGGACACTGGAATAGTTTGCCATTGCCTTCCCCAGTTCATTTTCCAGATAAGGAAACTGAGGCAAAGAGGATTAAGTGATTTAGCTAGTAAGCATCTGAGGACAAATTTGAACTTAGGAAGAAGAGTCTTCTTGCTGCTAGGTCCAATTACCTGAAACCATTATTTATGTAATTGCAACAACCAGATTGTAATCAATTGGACAGAAACCAACTACTTCCTTCTACCTCCAAAGTACACACATAAAGATGAGGGAAACTGAGGTTCACACAAGTTAATTGACATGCCTAAGATCACTCAATAAGTAAGAGTCCATATTTGAACTTGATTTGTCCAACTCCCTCTCAAGGTACTACAGTCTTTAAAAGATCCTTTAGGGAATTTAAATATTGCTGATTTCTATCATCCCTTTTGGTAGCCAGCAAAGTTTTCTTTCATTAATTGCACATTAGGCAAATTATTTTCATCCATAGACCTCAGATTCCTCATCTGTACAATGAAGTCTATAGTTCCTTCCTGCTCTAGATCTTATAAACTGAGGTTAACATTTTTGTTAGAGAATTAAGAATGAAAGTGAAGTAAAACAGAGAAATGCTGATTGCAAAGTTTACAAAAATATAATGATTTTTTTCTGGTGAGTTGTTTGCAGAGCTCTAACCTCAAGGATACTCTTTCCATGTAGATGAGGTTCCTCCCCACCCCTTAGATTATATTCAACAATATCACTTTTAACTAGTGTTTCAGACTAACTTGGTTCTTAAAGTCAGGAAAAGTTTTTAGACCAGCTTTTAACCTCCTCCTTCCTTAATTTGACAGCTTAAAAAAATTTTTTTTTATAAAGCTGATGCCTCCTCTGAGACTTCTCACCAAACTCTGCCTTGTAATATGAATGTTTCAGGATTTAATTAACTTCCAGCCTAAGGAAAAATACTGGAAAGACCAGTGTCTACTATGGACAATAATTTCTAACAATCATTTCTAAATCAGCCTTGCTGTTGGTTCTACCTATTACCCCCAGCTCTCAGGTTAATGACACATTCTTAGTGGGTTCCTCCATTAAAAGGTCCTTTCCTAAGATCCCATCTTATAATTTTATAATATTTTATTATTTTTATATATTATAAATATATATTTATTATATCCAAATGAGATATAATATATTATCTATTTTATATATTTCTATTTGTGTATTTATTTATATTTTTATAACATATGTCATAATTTTATATTATAAAAATATAATTATTGTTATAAGTAACAATAGCACCAATTTACAGATAATATTAAGGTTTGCAACGTGCTTTTCCCTATGATATCCCTGGGAAGTAGTTAATTTAAATGCTTTCATCCCCATTTTATCAGAGAAACTAAGTCACATGGTGGTAAGACACCTTGTCCATGGGCACAGAGCTAATAACTATGGCCATCTATTTGATGAGTGTCCCAGGTGCAGATCATATCAAGGTGTTTTTTTTTCCTTTCTTTTCTCAGATTTCAGCAACTGACAGAAAAGCGGGCTGTCATTTTATTGATAATCCAGCAGGGGGATGTAATATACCATTTGTCCACCAGGTGGTGATGCACTCAAACCACCAGCAATGTGGTTTCCTCGGAGACCATCCTTTGCAGGTACCTGGGCTTTTCCCAACTGCTGCAGTATCCTTACTGCTCACTAGAGGGCGTTTTGCCTGCAAACTCTTAAACTAAACTCTCCATCAGTCGGGACGGAACAGGTTCCGTGGTGCTAACTTGCCAGATTTAAAACCGAGCCTAAAGAAAAAGAAATGAACTATCCTTCTGAAATATGAGTATTCTGAAAATAGAAGCCTGGCTCTTTGGGGGTTCTGTCATTGGAAAAGGCCCTATTGTCAGTTAAACCAACTTCATTTAGAAGACTTTTTCGGTGGCCACATAGCTTATTAAACCACAGCAAAGGAGTTAATGCAGAGCATATTTTGCATAGCAAAACTGTAGAGTTGTTTTGACCAATCATCTCCGTTCCACTCTTCCTGCTTTTTCCAAGTGGTTAAATGTTTGGAGCCTGCGAAAGGGTTTCAAATTTAGGATCAGCCAAGATGCACTCCGCAAAAAAAATAAGAGAAAAAAACTGAGGCAAGGTTGGGATTGTTCAGCCAGGCTGATCTCACTGGTGGAGAACATTTGACCACAGTTTCCAGACTAGCGTCTTTTGCAACTCTGGGTCTGCTTGGAAATGCTTGCTCTGTTTCATGATCCCACAGCCTGTTCTCATGTTTTAGGCTCTCCAGCTTCTGTGCCTTTCACTGTGGCCACCTTGAGCTTCAGCAGTAGCATTAAGCTTAGTAAGTAGCCATCTGAGCAATAAGCAGCCAGCAAGAGGCAGTCCAGCTACCAGCAGGGTTGAAAGAATGGCATGGAATGGCCAACTGGGACTCTTTTCCAGGTAAAGAGGAGGAAAAGGAACTTGGAGATGTTGGAAAATGCAGGCTTTCCTTACTGTCTTGACAATCTAGTTCCTCTGGTCAACTTCCTGAAGGCATGAAAATATCTGTTACCTAAGTGATTGCCAGGATGAGGATTCAAACCCACATATACTGGCTCTAAGGACCAGAGGGCTTTCTTTTTTAGGGAACTCTCTTCCTAGGAGTCAGTATTCCAATAGTCTGTGTTTTCTCAATGTCCAAACTCCCATCAGTGAGGGGCAAAACTTTCTATAATTTTGTGGTCTTAGAGAGTTGCCCAAGGCTCAGAGATGTTTGGACCTGCCCATAGTCATATAGAAACATTTAAGGTTTGACAAGATAAGCGTTAGAGGCACCTTTAAACCTGCTTCTAAATTAGGGATTCTATTAGCATACTCATGGGTAAGCTATGCTACCCCTCTCTTCCATTAGGTACCCTCTACCTATAAAAAAGTCATTTTATTAGTCAGGTAAGGTTTCCTTTAAGCACTTTTGCACTTCCATATTTATCCATCCTAGGTAGCTTGTTTCCCTCACTGTTGGCACCAAATCCCTTTATATCCCACACCATCTCATGTTCTGAACTTTCCCCATCTCTCTCCTTTCTTCTTTTCTCTCTATCTTACTTTACCCTTCAGGGGTTCCATCCATTCAAGGTTCTACTAGACAGTAATTAATTAAAAATTAATTTCCAGAAAGCTTTTGTCAGCCAGGTCTTGTGCCTAGGTGCACAGTAGCACTTGATAAATCTCTAATGAAATTAATTGAATACTTTCCCTATCCTTGAAGAATATGTGCTCGTTTAACAGGGGATGATAAATACCTTAAATCAAGAAGAGAAGAACAGTGATCATTTCAGGCACTTCAACAGGCATTTGGGAAAGCTATTTTAGGGCAAACGTTTACAAGTAATTATTATTTCCTGTGTGCCAGACCCTGGAGAATATAGATTTTTTAACCCTTACCTTCCATTTTAGAATTAGTGTATTAGAATGGTGTATTGGTTCCAAGGCAGAGGAGCAGTAAGGGCTAGGCAATGAGGGTTAAGTGACTTGCCTATGGTCACACAGTTGGGACATATCTGAGGTTATATTTGAACCCAGGACCTCACCTCTCTGGGCCTGACTCTCAATCCACTAAGCTACCCAACTGCCCCCCAAGAATATAGATAACAGAAAGAAAGATGGTATCTGCCCTCAAGAAGTCTACATTCTAATGGGGGAAGATAATAAATAAGAGGAAGCCAGAAGCAAGACGAAGGTATGTTGGAGAAAGCTAGGAAGAAAGCTAGAGGTGGCCTTGACAGGAATGATGATGTAGATAGTATAGGAAGCTCCATAACATGGATTCAGGGAAGAACTAACAAGCAGAGGGAGAGATCAGAGGAACTTCTGAAGTCCCACAGATTATAACATAATGGTTGTTCCTTGCTATGACAATGTCTAGATTGGGTCTTAGATGATTTGATCTCAGCTGTATATCTTTACTGGGTGAGTGGTGATTATGTCAAGTTCAGTTTGGGGCCCATATCTCTGGGTTTGGGGATGAAGGGAGAGAGCCCTGGATGGTCTCACAGAAGCAGCCTTTCCTACCAGCTGAGTTGAAGTCTTCTATACCTTTTAAAGTATATTCTACCATTGTAAAAACAATGTGTGGAACAGTAGTACCCCATAATTGAGCTCTTCTGCCAATCTCTGGCGAAAGTGATGGTAACTCTAGAGACAAACTTTCTTTTTTTCCTAAATATTTTATTTTTTCCTACTTAAATCTAAGAACAATTTTGAACAGTAGTCTTCTAAAATTTTGACTTCAAATGATCTCCTTTCCTTCCTTGAGACTGTATGTAATTTGATCTAGATTATTTTTGTGATATTGTGCAAAACAGATTTCTATATTAGTCTTGTTGTGGAAAAAGACATATGGCACACACACACACACATACACACACACACACACACACAAAATGAAGAAAATAAAGTGAAAACCAATATTCTTTGGTTGCATTCAGACTCCATCAGTTCTTTCTCTGGAAGTTGGTAGCATTTTTCATGGAGATAAACTTTCTTTTTTTAAAATTTTATTTAATTAGTCAATTTAGAATATTATTCCATGGTTACAAGATTCATGTTCTTTCCCTCCCCTCCTCCAGTCCCCAATCATATTCCCATCAACCCATGTGATCAAGCAGTTGTTTTTCTTCTGTACTTCTATTCCCACAGTTTTTCTCTGAATGTGGATAGTGTTCTTTCTCATGAGTCCCTCTGAATTGTGCTGGATCACTGCATTGCTACTAATGGAGAAGTCCATTACATTTGATTGAACCACAGTATATCCTTCTCTGTGTACAATGTTCTCCTGGTTCTGCTCCTTTCACTCTGCATCACTTCCTGGAGGTTGTTTCAGTCCCCATGGAATTCCTCCACTTTATTATTCCTTTTAGCACAATAGTATTTCATCACCAACAGATAACACAATTTGTTCAGCCATTCCCCAATCAGAGGGCATTCCCTCGTTTTCCATTTTTTTTTTGCCACAGCTACGAATATTTTGGTACAGTTCTATACAATAATAATAGGTTGGTATACAATATTGATTCCAAAGCACAAGAACAATAAGGATTAGGCAATTGGGGTGATCAGGGTCACATAGCTAGGAAAGTTTCTGAGGCCAGATTTGAACCTAAGACCTCCCATCTCTAGGCCTGGCAGTCTATCCACTAAGCCACCTAACTACCCCTTTTAGTAGAGTTTGAATGCTTAGAAGTTCTGCTTGAGAAAGGATGTTAGTGTCTCGGACATTATCTTGTCAGGTGAGCTTCAGAATCTTCCTAAAACAATTCCAATAGAAATGATTCAATTTCCTGACATGGTGTTGGTATACTGTTCAGTTTTTCATGGGCATACAACAATGAGGTCAACATAGTGGCTCTGTAGACCTTCAGTTTGGTAGGCAGCCCCAATACCTTTTCTCTTCTACTCCTTCCTTTGGAGACTCCCAAACACTGAGTCAGCTCTGACAATGCATGGGTCAAAGTCATCATCTCTGTGGACATCCCTAGAAAGCATACTGCCAAGGGAAGTGAACTTATCCACGTTATTCAACATTTCTTTGTTTGCTATAACTGATGGTTCCATATATAGATGGTGCAGTGCTGGCTGGGTGGAGAACCTCTGTTCTTTTGGTGGTAATTGTCAGGCCAACGTTAGCACAAGTGGCAGAGAATTGATCTATATGCTATTGCATCTCAGTCTTAGAGGTTGCATTGAGTGTGCAATCATCTGTGGACTGAAAGTCATGCACCAATTCTCCCTCCACTTTAGTCTTGGCTTATAGCCTTTTTAAGTTAAATAATTTATCATTAGTATGGTAGCTGACTTTTTTTCCTTAAAATTTATCTTTATTTTATTCCAATAACAAATTTATACATAAGTTTTCCAAAATTATATGATTCATGGTGTCTCTCCCCCCCCCATTCCAGAGCTGACTAGCAATTCCACTGGATTATACATGTATTATCAGTCAAAAAATTTCTATATTATTCATTTTTGTAAGAGAATAATCTTATAAAACCACACCCCCAAATAAACAAATGATGTCATATGTTTTCATTTTCATTCTTTCTCTAGAAGTGTATAACATTCTTTTTCATACGTACCTTGTGATTGTTCTGGATCATTATATTGCTGTTAGTAGCAAAGACTAGCACAATTGATCCTTCTACAATTGCACGTTCCCCCCTCCCCCCAGTTCTTTACTAGAAAGGCATAGGGATTCAGGCAAAGCTGCTCCCCTTCCCTGCCCCACTGAGCCTGATGACATTTTTTCACATCACCCACCCCTCTGTCCAACAGCCCAATGGGAATGCACAGGGGGTAAGGTGGGCAACTCACAGGTGACAGAGCTGTAGGGAAGCAGAGTGCTTGGGTCCCTCCCCTCCCCCTCTCTACACTTGCTGAGGATATTCCTTACTTCACCCACCCCTCCACCAAGCAGCCAAATGGGAGTGCTTCCTCTCTTTCTTGTCTGGGATAAAGTAGGGACAGGGTGGGCATGGCACTTGGTCTAGGGGGTGAGATGGGTGAGGCATAGCACTCTGTATCTAAAAGGCTCACCATCACTGGTCTAACACATTTGATCATTCTACAAATTTTCAGTTACTATGTACAATGTTCTCCTGGTTCTACTTATTTTACTCTGCATCAGTTTATGAAGGTCTTTCCAGTTCTTTCTGAAATCATCCTGTTCATCATTCTGTATTGCACAAAAGTATTCTATCACCATCATATACTACAATTTGTTCAGCCATTCCCCAACTGAAGGACATTCCTTTAGTTTTCAATTATTTGCCACTATAAAAAGAGTAGCTAGAAATATTTTTGTACAAACAGGTCCTTTCCTATTTTAAAAAATCTCTTTGGGATACAGACCTAGTAGTGGTATTACTGAATCAAAAAGTATTATTCTTTTAAAGCCCTTTGGACATAATTAAAAATTGTCTTCCAGAATGGTTGGATCAATTCACACTCAGCCAGCAATACATTAGTTTCCCAAATATTGTCACATCCCCTCCAACATTTATTATTTTTCTTTACTGTCATATTGGCCAATCTACTAGATGTGAGGTGGTACCTCAGAGTTATTTTAATTTGCCTTTATCTAGTGGGATTTAGAACACTTTTTCATATGGTTATTGATAGCTTTGATTTCTTCATCTGAAAACTGCCGATTCATAGCCTTTGACCATTTATCAATTGGGGAATAGCTTGGTTTCTTATCAATTTGACATAGTTCTTTATATATTTGAGAAATTAGGTAGTAGCAGACTTTGATAACATTTTTGTCCCAACTGAAGGTGTCCAACAAAAATACTGAAAATATCATGCTAAGAAGCATGGAAGGGAGCACATAGCCCTGCTTCACTCCACTGGTGACTAGGAAAATACAAAAATGTTTTACATTATTCAGAAAACATGCAAACATGCTATCATGAAGTTGGCATACAATATTGATGAACTTTTCCAGGCAACCAAATTTTGCCATGATCTTCCATAGGCCCTCACTTACTGACAGTATTGAGAGTTTTGGTCAAGTCTATGAACATTCTATAGAGACTTTTGTTTTACTCCTGGCATTTTTCCTGGAGTTGCTGAGCTGAAAACATCACACCACATTAACTCTTCCTTCCTCCCTCCCTCCCTCCCTCCCTCCCTCCCTCCCTCCCTCCCTCCCTCCCTTTCTTCCTCCCTCCCTCCCTTTCTTCCTCCCTCCCTCCCTTCCTTCCTCCCTCCCTCCCTTCCTTCCTTCCTTCCTTCCTTCCTTCCTTCCTTCCTTCCTTCCTTCCTTCCTTCCTTCCTTCCTTCCTTCCTTCCTTCCTTCCTTCCTTCCTTCCTTCCTTCCTTCCTTCCTCCTTCCCTCCCTTTTCTTTCCCTCCCTCCCTCCCTCCCTCCTTCCTCTCAGCCACACATTGTCTTCAGCACTCTCACATCCTGTCTCTTCTTACAATTACACAGTCTATTAAATGCCAATGTTTGCTTCAAAGATGAATCCATGAAGTTTTATTGCATTCAGGCAAATGGAGGACAGAATTGGTGAGAAAGTTATGAGAAGCACGTGTTCAGTAGTAAGTGATTTTTGCTGTTTCTGTTTCCAATTCCATTCCTCTCTGCCATATCAGACAGTCTGTGCCATTAATTTTTCCCAGAATCCTGAGGGTATCTAGGTCTTCATAAATTTTTCTTTTTTTAGGGTTTGTCATGATGAGAGCATATATACTGATGACTGTAGCATTCTTTTGAGCCCGTCATTCATTCCTTTTGGGAGGCTTACAAGCTTGTTGACTAGATTATATTAGATTTGATTTCAAAACCTATGCCAACTTTGCAATGTTCCCCTTCATGGTGACCACTCCAGAAAGACACATATCCAGCTCTGGCTTTGGTAAACTGTCTTCATTTGCCAGTCTTGTTTCACTCTGGGCTGCTATTTGGGTCCCAGTGTATCTATCTGTACCTGCTGCTTCCTCACTTGCTTGCTACTACAGGACTTTGAGAAGGGAGTAAAATAATTAAAAAAATGAGGTAGTAAAATGGAAAATGGTATGGTTGATGTCTTTTGACTCATGCCTAAATTGGATTGAAGGGAGGCAATGTTATCAGCTTCTCATTTTAAAGATATGAAAAGAAACTCAAAGATGGGAAATGACTTGCTCAAGAATCAATAAGTAGAAGAGCTAGAATTGAAACACAGATGGTAGTCAGTCTCCAACACCATGCTGCTCTACAGCCATAAATAATAAATGAATAATGAAGGTTTTAGGCTTCTGATACATGTATTATAATATCCAATATAATATGATATGATATATATTTTATGATATAATATATGTTTATGATATAATATATTAATTATACTAATGTAATGTTAAAATAATGAGTTCATTTAATGCCCAAGTGGTTACTTTTACATAGCGGGATAATCAATGGAGCCCCACCCTTATACTATCTTTATCCCTTCCTTCCTTGGGAACCTTAGTAACTTGTGGGTAGGGAGTGGATAGAAGGAGAAATGAGGAAATAGGCTTTCCAAAAAGCAGCATATTGGAAAGAATAAGGAACACTATATGGTGACTTGGGCTCTGATAGTCACAACTTGTATGACCACAGGCATGTTAACAACCTCTCGGAGTCCTTCTTCATTTATAAAATGAGCACGGTGATATTCACACTGGCTCACTTTACTTAGAAGAACATTGTGTAAATAACAAAGCCCTCTATAAATATGAGTTTTTATTGCCTCTAGGCCTCATCTCTGCTTAAAGGTCATTGCTTTCTTGCTTCTTGGCAACCTGGTCATAGATGTCAATGCAGGGGATTGATTTTGTTGACTAAGATCCACCTTTTCTCTCCAGCGTAAAAAGGCACTCCATTCTATTGACAGAACTGTAAGCCCTAAACACAGAGCCAGTTCATAAGTTGCACAAGAAATTGGGTCTTATTCTTTTGGTCTTATTTTTTTCCCTTTAAGCAAAATGTTAGTGCTCAGTAGTGTGAGTAATTATTTTATTTCAGATGACCTTTGGCTATTCCCTAAAACCAAATCCTGCACTGAGAAGAATTGAAAGCTTGTTGAACAGCCTCTCAAGGAGTAGCTCCAGACTCATTCTGAGATATAGCAGTATATTGAAATAAGTACATATTATAGGGTAGTAATCACATTGCATCATGGATGAGAGAAACCCAAAGCAATTACTCCATGTGGGAAAATTATCTTTTTTCTCATTGGACCTCAGTTTCTTCATCTGTAAATTGAAGTTTGGACTAGATAATTTTTGAGATCCCTTCTTGTTCTGAGGTTCTACAATTCTATAATTAAATATTCCCAATTCCAATATTTCCAGGGCAGAAGAGCCTTAAAGGCTGAGCAATTGGGGTTAAGTGGCTTGCCAAGGTCATATAACTATGAAGTGTCTGAGGCCAGATTTGAACTTAGGACCCTGTGCCTCTATACCTGACTTGCAATCCATTCAGATGTCTTGCTGCCCTTAGACCACATTTATTGATATTGCTTATTCTCTTTTCATGATTCACACTGCATTTTGCTCTTCTGATAAAGTATGGGAGAGTTTTGAGAAAGAATCTTGGATTTGGAGGTTTTAATCTAGGTCCTAGCTCTGTCCCTAATAAATAGGTGACCCTAGGTAAGTAATATCCTTGACTATAAAAATAAAAGGTCAGAATGGGTGATCTCCCAGGTCTTTCCAGGTCTCACATTCTATGAGTTTAAGATCTATATAGAAGTTCCCAAACCTTGAAACACTATTAACATTATGTAGCTGCTCATTCTCTCAAAGTACCTCAAAATTACTATAAGACCATTATCCTTCATATCTCAGGTCCAGTAGATCAAATATCTGGCACAGTAAAAAAATGCAGGATTTATCATCAGGGGATCAGGGTTCAAGTCCTGATTCTGCCACTGACTACCCTAAATGAACTGAACAAATCATTTTCAAGCCTCGGATTCCTTATCTGCAAAAGCAATCAATAAACATTAACTGCTGGCTATGTGCTAAGTGATGGGGATGCTAAGTAAAAAAAAATAAAAGCTCCTATGCCCAAGAAGCTTACGTTCTTTTTTTTGACCCATTACATAGATTTTAATCTATATATTAGCTACATATAATACATGTATATATAGCTTAGCATTCCCTTAAAAAACCCAAACTACAAAGTACTGTTTCAGCCTTTTCTTTACATATTGAATAGACCTGTCCTGCATTTCTGTATTTGCCATCAAGCAGAATTAGCTGCAGTGTTTTCATCTGCAGTATAATTAATTCTTCCTGTACAGCATAGTTAGTATTAAAATACAGAAATGAGAGCAACTGTGTGCTAGGGTAGTAGGTTAATGAAGAAGCTTACATTCTAACAAGAGATTTGTACTGTATTTGTGCCTCTAAAGTTCATTCTCACTCTCCATTTATGTGAACTGTGATTCTTCAATGCCGGGTAGATGATGGTATCCAGAACTTTTGAGTCATGGCTATGAGCTAACACATTTAAATGCTCTGCAGCTCCAAGTTGCAAGGCAAACTGCTCCCAGCAGATGGCACACGATGCATTATATTTAGAGAGGATCTTGGAAGTGCTGGGAGCCCTCAGGGTCTGTGCATGTATGTTCAGCAACTTCCAGGAAACATATCAACAGAGATTTCTTACAAGCACTTCTAGAACAACCAACTAATTTATAATCGCTATTTTCAGCCATCACTTTCCCTTTTTCTTATTCCTCTCTAAGAGTTGTTATCTGGTCTTTGAAAAGTATCCTTGACATCATATTTGTAACTTCTTATGCAAAACCCCAATGCTCTGGGAAACTCCCAGAGAATTAGGATCCACACCATCTCTTTCTCAGTATTTTAACAGTTAGAGTTTGTAGATAAAGATGAGAGTAAATTTAAAAGGAAACAGAAGCCTTCGATGAAAGGAAGTATCCTTTAGAGGAGACTTTGGTGCTCTCACAATATCCCAAAAGATTAGTGTGCTTCTTGGGGGGTTCTCCCTTGGGACTAGGAATTGAGAAAGTCCAAATGTGAGGAATGTAGTGAAGGGCATCAATGAAAAACTTTTGAATCATTTAAAAAAATTAAAGGGAGGAAACAGCAAAGTCAGGAAGTCACCTGGATTCTCTTACCTCTGGCTCTGGTTTTGAATAAACATATAAGGTTGGGTCAGTCACTTCAGTCACTTATAAATATAACTTAAGTGCCTACCCCAGGCACTGTACTGAGTACTAGGGCTACAAAAAGAGGTAAGACAGTGCCTATATTTAAGGAGCCAACAATCTAATAGGAGGGGGGCAGTTTCTAGGTTAAGATTTTACTCTTCATTTTAGTCTTGGTAAATTAGGTGCTAGTTTCTGCCTAAAACATCCATAAGCAAAGTAAGAAGGTAGCAAAAAAATTCCAAATTGAGTCATTCAACAAGCATTTTTAAACTATGTTCCATGCACAGTAAGCCCTGAAGATAGATGCAAAGAAAGGAAAATTCAGAGCCCCTGACTTTTAATGGATGAGAGGGAGGGAACTAGTTCTTGGGAATCCTAGGTTCAGATTCATTCCCATATCCCAAGGAGTCATCCACATAGGCAGGAGAGAACAGTAAAGAGAGCACTAGACTATTTGGGAAGCCTGCTCCTAACTAGCTGTATGTCCTGGGGGGTAATTTCAGCCTCTTCATCTTTAAAAAAGAAAAAGAATTTCTCTCCTGCCCATTATGATGTTGATGTGAGGTGCTAGTCATTTTTGCCCAGCACTTTTAAACTGCTTATGTAAGGCATAAACATCATGGCTAATTTACTGTGCTAATTGTTCTAGCTAACAATGTAATTATTAATATCTATAGCAATTCTTGGCTAAAAGCTTTAAAAAATCTGAATGTGTCCCTATTATTTTCATGGTCATTTTTTGGATGATAAATTTAGTTGATTACAGAGACACATTTCCTAGCCTTCTCTTAGTGAATTGCTGTTTGGAAACTTTAATTGAACATTCTTACACTGAAAAAACAAATCAAATGTCAGATCTTTTGGCTCTGATGATTGGTCATTTCCAGATTCTCCTGTACCTTCCTTGTTCTGATGAAAACAAGATAGTATTAGTATGGCTTCAGGTATGAACGAAGCTGGAAGATCCTGTGGCTAAAGGGGACATTGGCTTTAGAGGGAAACTGTATGTATCCAAAGAAAGCACACCTAAGAAGCCTCTTTGTATTGAGGGGCGATTTTGTCTGGACTTTTGCATCCTACTGACCTGGTCCAGTTTAATGGTAAAGAATCAAGTGGTTTTCTCAATGGGCCTCAATTACACCTGCTAGCTCATTGCTATCAAAAAGACTTAATTGAAAATGAAACTTGCAAAAGCTGTGAAGTGCTCTCTAACTAGGCAGTGCAGGTGTCTTTAGGATGAACAGCTTCGTTGCAACCTGGTAAATAAATGTGGGATTATAAACCTACTCCCCAAGTTACCTTTCCATTTTTAGAAGGCGAGGCAAGACGAGAGTAAAGAGACTCCTGCCTCCTAAAAAGCACTGGAAATGTACATTACATAAGCTATTTATTTCAAGTGTTGTGGATTTCGCCCCCACTGTGTTATTCTAGACCGAGATCGTAAATCACGCTAACTTCACATCTGAACTTTCCATACACTCAGAGTGAGAATAAGAAATCTTGATTTTGGAAAAGCTTTCCAGTCCCTCCAGAACATCCGCCTGTGCGTGGGTAGTGAGGTCGTTGTTTGGGGTGGGGTGGGCTAGGCTAGGATTAGGTGGGAGGGAGAACCTTCATTTCAAAGCTGCTTGAAACAGCCCATTGCAATCGGAATATTCAGATCTGTCAGCAACCCAAAGGGGAGCTTTTAAAAACAGGGGATATTTTAGAGGATTTCAAAGCCGGCTCTCCCTTTCTAGAAATGTAAGCCATTTCTGTGGTGGACATATATTTGTTTATATTGTATACACTTACTTCCATTTGCTGATTTTTAGCTAGTTTGTGTATCGCTTCAAATACTTAAGCCAACCAACCTCCATTTTAGCTATTTAATTTTGTTAAACTTAGTGCTACATACCAGCTAACCAAATACCTTGCTTGAATTACACTGATGCAATGGAGACGAATTTATCGTGGAAATCGGAATATTAGGTTACTCTGTCATCTTGCTCATTCGGGTGTGGGGGGGAGGCTGGCGGGAAAGAGATATAGATTGCTCTGCTGTTATGAACATATTTTCTCTATTTGTTGGAAAGCAAATTCGTTTTAATATTCAAAGTCTCCAGTCATTCCCTCAGTGTTCCAAACCGGCCTTTGGGGAGAAAGAGGACTTTCAACCATGGGGCTTTGTAAAGACTGTAAAACTGGGGCCTCTCCGTTAGAGATGACAAATTCAGTTTAGGAAAAAAAAAACCCCACTCTGAAATGTAAAAAGAGAGAGTGGATTCTGAAGCTTCCGAAGCATATACAAAAATAAATATTTGAGTGATTTCTTAGGAAATGTTTCTGTTTCAAAATGCCCTTCCTTAGCTTTCGGTTAGGAAATCTTAGAGGAGTTTTGTGTCTCTAAACACGAATTGGTCAGCGAGGATCTAGAGTCGAAACAAAAAGCATGCCACTGGAAAAACAAGAAGGAAATTGCTTAAAGAAGTCCATTTCGCAAGTTCGTTTATAACGAAGGAGACACTTAAAGAGATGTAATGGCTAATCTTACATTTAGATCCTCGTCCTATCAAAATAACGTTTAAAAGTTATCCTGCTGAGAAGCCTCTTCCTAAAATGATTTTTGAAAAATGTGATTAATTAATGGTCAGTTGGAACAAAGGGATGACTTTCCTTCTCTCTCCGGACTAGGTTTTACCGCAATAACCAAAAGGGCGGATTACCCAAGCGGTTCAGAGTTTGCCTTTTCCGTTTCGTAGCTGTGAATTAAACTCCCAGATTTTTTTTGGGGGGGGGTGGCGTTCACGGATACTCCAGGAGCTCATCTTTAAGACTGAATGGGGAGATGGACGAATTCTTTTCTGGAAAGCAGCTTTAGATTATGCTCGGCTTAATCACTGGAGGCTTTGCTATTTCGAAACCCCAGCAGCTCTCCGTTCCTCGGGGGCGAAGCGGTACAGTCTCCCGACTCCCCCCAATACTGGCATCCGAAGAGAGTCAGTCTCCTAGATGCCACCTTTCTCTACCTGGTGTTTCCGTAGGTTACAAATAACACGGGGAGGGGAGTGGGGTAAAGAGTCCTTACAAATCTGGTCGCAAACTACCCCGCAAAATGCGCGCCTCGCTGAGGAACTTCGTTCCAGCTGCCGGGCGAGCAGTTTTCAGTCTGCCGGGGTCTCTCAGCAGATTGAACGGTTCAGCGCGAGGGCCCCACCCTTCCCCGCAGGGCTTTTTTCGGCTTTTAAGCTGGAAGGCAGTTTAGTGACGAATTTGCGGACCGTGGGATCTGAGGGCGCATGATGGACCCCAAATTCAGTGAGGTTCCTCCAAAAGCCAAGGGGAGGCTGGGACTGACCCTCGAGGGAAAGGGAGTTCTGAAGGCAGGTGGCTCCCTCTGGGAGAGCTTGGCCGCAGAGAAGCAGCCTGCCGGAGTTTCCCTGAGCACGAGTCTCCAAGGTGGCAAAACACCCAGACCGTCTGAACCTCCAGGTGTCCGCCCCCAGTTCGACTGAATGAGTGTGTAAATAAGAGTGTAACTTCACTCCAGCTTTCCTCGCCTAGACGGAATCGCCCAAACCCGGGCTAGTCTCTTCACCTGGGGCGAGGGCGTGAACGTTGGGGGAGGGAGTTTACGTGGGATATCACGCTTTCCCCGGGTCCTTACCACTTTGTGGAAGACCCGAATGTGAAGTGTCCGTGGGAAGGAAGGTCGGAGAGTAGGGATGGGGAGAAATTGTGGTACCTATCCCGCCCCCGCCCAAGCAGCCCTGGGAGAGATGAAATGGCCGAGAGGGTAGACGATTTTGCAGGTCAAGGCCAATAGTAAACAGCTGACGATTTCTTAGAAAGGAGAGTTGGGTTCGGCGTCTGGAAGATTCCTCCCCTCACCCCTTTCCTCTCAAAGTTACCTACTCTGTCTGTTTGTAGCCCCTTGCGAGATAAGCCCCGAGACCACCCTCGGTGGGGGGTGGGGGTGGGGGTGGGGAGCTGGACGGTTACAGCCGCGGAGACTGCGGAGGAATTAAGGTCTCCGCTGACAATTATCTGACTGCTTCAGCTGAAAGTTGAATTCTCTGAGCGCGCCCAATTTAGAAGGTCACCTTGATCCATACCCCGATGTAACAGGTGTCTCTTTGGGCTTGGGGGTGGGAGACGAGAAGAAGTCACGCAAGGATTTCGAAGATGTTGCCTGCTGATTCCCCGAGAAAATTGACGGGATGAGTGCGGCATTCCAGAATTATTGATTCAAAGCCCAAGTCTAAGACAACCTGGTCAACCATTGGACCCAGTTCAAAGGACGGAAAACGCTCTGCCATCGCTGAGACTTGGGGGGGAAAAAAGATTTTCCAAATAGTTGTTGAGATTAACAGTCAAGTACCCCCTCGCCCCTCTCCCCACTGGGTTCCTGACTTTCCTCTCCGGTTCCTTGAATGGCACGGACTCTGAGGCCCTTGAGACTAGTGGACAGCACTTATCCCGAGATCACAGGCACAACCGGACCACAAAATCTCTCACTAATGTCTCCCACCTGCTGGCCCTCACTCGCTTGGACCCTGGGCCCCACAGGGACCCCATCCCGTCAGCCCAGGTGAATAGTCTAGTTCAATCGCAGTCTCCTAATCCGATTTTTTTTTCTTTTGTTGGTTGGGGGCAGAATGCTGTAGATTTAAACCCCTTTGAACTCCCTGGGCCTCAAAAACTGCCCTGGTGTCATTTTCTGTTCCTTGAGGTCATTGCTGCTGGGGGTCAGGACTGCAGATTTTCTTCGCATTTTTGTGACCAGTGGCCATTGCGCCCTCCTTCCTCCTCGTTTCCAATTTCTACGAACCAGCATTAAGGCTAATCAGAAATTGAAGCCGAGGTCTTCGGAGCACCAGGCTCAGTGCTCTGGGCACCGTGTCCACTACACAGGGAGAAGAAAACGGCAGAGACAGTTTTATTAATGTTTGCGGGCTGCTGGGCAGACATTTCTGTCACTGCGCGAGTTTTCTGGGACAGAGTGGGTGGCAGTGAACCGTTACTGCTGTAGTGGTCCGTCCACTGAATTTTTCTGAGCTAATGCAGACAGCAGGAGAGAGAAAACGGTTGATAAAGCGGCCCCAGCCCCTCCAAGCGAATCCCGCTGCAGGGCGATGGAGGAGTTGGGAAGCCACGGTGGCAGAACGCAGGCCGCTCTGCGTTGTTAAGAGGGAAGCTGGATTTGTTCTTTTCTCTGCTCACTGTGCTGGGTTCTGAAGGGATTGGGACTGGGAGAGGGAGCTCCGGGACTGAGCACGAAGGGAGGGGAGAGGATGGTGGGGAACTCTCCAGGAGGGCCTGCTCTACTCCTGAGAAGGAAGTCTAGAAAGCTGAGCCTAACGCTGACTTGAGTGGGAAGTCGGACTCTGGGAGAGCGTTCAGACAGCAGCTGCAGATTCAGGTCGTAGTGGTTCAGGACTCCTGCAACAGGGTTTGCTGATACTCCGAATTATCTGCCTGGAAAGGAACCGGGTACCTCTGGTCAATGAGAGAGGGAAAGAAAAGGACATTAATTGAGTCTCAGGGCTGTAGGTTTGATGAAACAATTAAAAAGCATTTACTAAAAACCTGCAATGAGCCTAGCATTATACTAGAAA
This sequence comes from Monodelphis domestica, assembly GCF_027887165.1. Taxonomy (NCBI): domain Eukaryota; kingdom Metazoa; phylum Chordata; class Mammalia; order Didelphimorphia; family Didelphidae; genus Monodelphis; species Monodelphis domestica. The sequence continues at coordinate 66,485,842 of NC_077233.1, forward strand.
ATAGTGCCACCCAGGAAAAAAGAAAAAGCTCCTTCCATTAAAGGGGAAGACTTTCTATGGAGGAGAAAGGAGACACGGAAAGTACAAGGAAGAGATATTCGTAAGATAGACGAAATAAATACAGGAACGTTTTAGGAGGGTGGGATAGCAGAACACCAGCAGATGGGGCAGTTTCTCTGATCAGTCTTACCTCCGAATGGGAGAGGAGAGGACTGAGTTTTGGGAGCTGGGTTGGAGGCAGAGAGAATCTGTTTGGAGCCTTTCTAAGAATAGGAATGTACCTTTGGATCTTCACCCTGCCTTCCAGTTGGTGTTAGGAAGGTTTGGTTAGGAAGGTTAGGACGTTTTTTTGTGGAAAAGGAGTGAGGTGGATTTAGGCCAAAGTTGTAGAGGGAGAAGTCCAGAGGGGCTGAAATACCTAGTTTCCTGGCAGTTTTTCCCTCCCAGGGCAAAGAAGTCCTGGAGAGTCTGGGAGTCCAAAATTCATGCCTTCATTTTACAGATGGGGAAACAGTCCCAGAGAGTGGAAACATCTTGATCAATATTGAACTCCTAATTAGTAGTGAAATCTCTTGATTTTAAATTCGGGGATCTTTCCCTAACCTTGTAAGCACCATAGCTGGAACACCTTGCTGATGATGTAGATGCTACTTCTAATTTCTCATCTCTGTTATCTCAGCCCCCTCTTCAATCCAGAGAATGAGCTGATGAGGACCACTCACCACTTTTGAGGCACTGATCTGGTACTGCTTTCTTGGGGAAGTTAATTTCTTATTTCTTGCCTTCTACTTCTCGACACCTACCTTCTCCCGTTCTTTTTTCTCTCCCTCTCTCCTCCCCCAGACTCTAACCTTTTGGAACAGAAGAGACAGATCTAGCAATTGTTTCTTTTCTGAGACTAGCTTACTTGTGCTTCATGGATGACCATGGGTGCTACGTCATCTTCTAATTGTTATATGTGCAACTATAGTCGAGACTGATAGAATGCAAAACTCCTGAATTCACTTTTTCAACCTTCTTGGACCTCAACAACTTGCTGCCGAAAGGTTGGTTTCCTTGTGGGTCTGTCTGACAGACTCCTTCAAGTGTCCATTTATAAGACCTCCATCACCTGTTCTTCAGAGAAGGGAAAAGGACTTTGGAATTATCTCAGTAATTAGTGGAGTCAAGAAGGAGTACTGACCTAAATCATTTGGTTATTTGCCCAACTACCTGCTTTATGCTGAGCACTCATGCTCTGACTGGAGGGTCACTGACAATACTAATCACAGTAATAAAAATAAATAGAGAAAACTGTTGGTTGAATGGGTTATTAACTAGGAAGACCTCTTCAGAATTATTAGGTTGTATTCTTGGGCAGTTAGAACCCTGAATCAATGATGCTATTGGGGTATCTCAGTCCCTTTTGCCCTCCCCATCTTTCCAGATAGTTTTCATTCAACAACTGCTACTCTTCATTCCCCCAACTTTCCCTCTCCCCCCAAGGATCTTCCATCAGGGGATTTGTCCTACCAACAGAGAGATTTTTGCCCTTTTCCAATTGGAGGTAAAGAGTACAGAACTTCTGGTTTCTCAGAACTCTGTTTTATTGGAATGTTTCCCAGACACCTTGGGCCCCTCAAATCCCATACCCTTCTTTTTGGTGTCCTAGCCTGGGTCAGAGGACCATTCTGATCCAAGTCCTTTTTCTGGGATTGTGATACTTGAGCTACCCAAGAGAATACAGTCCTGGTCCCCTCCTCCCTGCTCCCTCAAATTGACCCATCTCAATATTACCCCAGGAAGGTTCTCTCTTGTGGTCCCTCGATTATTGAGCCCTGGAAGATATTACCAGGAGTCACAGTCTGCTCTGATTCTTCCCTGTGGAGAAGAATGATGCACATAACAGGCTAACTGATTATCCATTGTTTGAAGGCACTACTAGGTAAGCCTGACACCTGAAACCTTTTGTGAGGACTATATTAGGATTTTGTTCTTTACTCTCAGGATATAGTAGCTTCCTTTCTCCTCAACAACCCAACATGAATGCCACCTGGCACCTACCCTCCATTTCAGGCACAAGTATGCCTCTGACACATTTCAAGGTTCCTGCTCAGTTCAGGTGACAGTAAGAGTCACTAACAGAATCCCCAGGTTACTTTGGGGGGGGGTATGGTCTTCCTACCTGATTGGGAACACCTATTTTATTTTCCTAGGTCCCCCAGTGTGTCCTTCTCTCCCACATATCTTTCACTTTTCCTTTTCACTAGTCCTCTTTCTAGGAGTCCCAGGGCTGGATGCATCCTAGATGAGGTTACCCATTGTCTCTACTCTGGCTTTCCCCCTCAAGGCTCTTTCTCCAAGCTGGGCCGGACAGGAAGTTTTGCTCTTGTCACTCACTTTGCACCATTATTCCCTTACAGGAAATTGGGCCTCACTATCTGGTCCTCCAGAGTCCTAGGCTTTCAGTTGGAGTTCAGGCTCTCCAGCTTAGCACGTTAGACTCTAAGTTTCTAATTAGAGGACGGACATCTTCCATTAGAAATTGAAGTCGCACTGGCCCTATTAGGTCAGGCACAGCATTACCTCCATCTCTGCTCTGCCCCCACATCCAGCGCAAAATAGTAATAACTAACCAACCTCTCACCTTCGTGTCTGGCCTTAGGGCCAGTTACTTCGTAGCCTCGGTCTCTCCTTACCCACTGCGCCTGAACTGGGGCTGTAGGAATTGCTGGAGAAATCTTAGGAACCTCCCTCTGGTTTGGAGGTCCTAGGATGGTGGGGATGGTAGCTCCCCCTTGGGGCAGGGCTACTGTTTACAGGGTAAGGAGCAAGAGCCAGCACCAGAACCTGTATGGATAACCCTCCAGGTCCTGCTCGGGTGACTGATCAATGAGGCTCTTGCTCGCGGTCGCTCAGAATCCCTCTTCCGAAGTCTTCTCGGAAGGTCTGGGTCCCAGTTCCGAGCCCCAGGTCGGAGCAGGAAACTGAACAACTTCTTTGCAAACAGGGTTCGACAGCCAGAATTTGGGCTGTAAAGGGAAGAGGACGATGGACAACTACAGGCCAATGTCTTCTTTAACTGTTTTCTCCCAGCACACCCAGGACGGAACCACAAAGATGCCCCGAAACTGGGGGAGATGAAATGGACTTTGGGGCGCACTGGGTTCTTGGAGCCTGTAAACTATGAATATTCCTGTGCATCTGCGATGAGTTCTTTGACTTTGAGACCAGGCAGAAGGAGAACCTCTATTCTAGTCCTGCTGTTTCTCCCAACGAGGCCGTTCCTTCCCTGGACAGAGCAGTTAGTCTGGGCAGGGCAGCCGAAGAGGGGTGGGCGGGGGAGTAAGGACTGCCCTCTCTCTCTCTCCCGACCTCTTTTCCCTCCCCATTCCTTTCTTCCTCCTCCCCCTTCTATCTACCCCTCCCCCTCCCTGCTCAGCCCCCTTTCGCAGTCTCGGCCCATGTTCCCCAACTCTCCGCTGGAGGTGAAGGATATAATAGGCTCTGCTCTGTCCCCACCCGGGAGGGGCGGAGAAAACCCATCTCGGCGATGACGCGCGGGGGCGCCGGCCGCATGAGGCGCTGAGGCGGCAGGGCCCTGGCTCATTCCTCCCCATCAGAGCCCCCCTGGTCGTGCGCTTGTCCCCAGGGGTAGGGTGGAAGGTCGTAGAACTCCAAGCTGAAGCGCCCGCGGGTGGAGGGGCGAGGACGGCAGCCAGCAGAGCAGAGAGGGCGCAAGCAAGGGAGCGGCCCGAGCAGCGGGGAGAATGAGCGGGCGCCTTCCTTGGTCCCGAAGCAGCCCCCCAGGCACCTCAGCCATCGCTGCCATCTAGGGGCCGTAGGGGCCCCACCGGGCGGGAAGAGAAAGCGGAGGAGGTCCCTGGGCGATTAGGAACCTGGCCGGAGAGCAGGATGCAGCGCCCCATGGAGCTGGGCGCCGCGCATTACTTCCCGGCCGAAGCCTTCCCGGACCACCGCTCCCACCGCTACCGGAGTTTCATGATCGAAGAGATTCTCACTGATCCTCCAGACGCAAAGAGTGCTGCGCCGGCTGCCGCTGGGGAACTGCTCAAGTTCGGTGTGCAAGCATTGCTGTCTGCGAGGCCCTTCCACAGCCACCTGGGTACGTTGGGCCAAATCAAGGGCGGGGAGGGCGAGAAGGGGCGGGGGCCAGCGGCCGGGAAGGGTCCCCGTCCGGCTCAGCTGTGGGCATAGGCGAGGGAGAAGTGATAGCCACCAAGCAGTTCTGCCCCGCTGCAATCAACCAGCCTTCCAGTATATCCGTTAGCAAACGAATCAGTCAGTCTGTCTACTTGGTTGGGATGCAGAGACCCAGTTTAGGTATGAGGAGATACACAAAATAAAGAGCCCTGCCCCTGGGGAGTTGGCAATCCAACAGTCCTGCCTGACTGTCTTGGTGGTTAAAAGGAGGAGCTATAGGGCCTTCCGGGCCCTTCTTCCAGTTCCTTTGGTCCAGCAGCATTGGGCCCAGGCCTCCAGAGGAAATACAAATCGGTCACTTTCTGCTTAGCATTCATCTTATTGCATTATTCAGAGTTCTTTGAGCTTTTCCACAGAAGGGCTTTGTACGAACCAAGGATAGGGAGAAAAGGCTACACAATGTTCCTGGTATCAACTTAGGGACCCGTGGTTCCTCAAGAGACCAATTTTCCAGGTGTTCTCAACCCCCTGCTGGGTCCCACCTTTAGAGAAAATATTCTCTTGAGAGCGAATCACTCCCTCCCCTGTATGCTTTTATGTGGTCCTTCATGAGACCCCTGAACTGCTTGCCCTGAGCAACGTATGAGAGCCAGATGGGATGAGATTGCTTCATCTCGCTCTACCTCAGCACAGCTCAGGGCAGTTTCTCAGAATTTTTCTCTGACATTCAAGACTTCAAGGCTTTCAGATTCTGGTCTCTTTCGGCTGGACTCAGTACAGCCAATGTTTGCCACGTCAAAGGGAGCCAGGAGACTAGTGGTCCCACAGGGAAGAAAATAGGTTGAGCCTGAGTCCCGGTTAGGTCAGTGGAGACCCCTTTCATTTTGAAGTGTCTGGATATGAAGAAAGAAAATAATTGTAATCCTTATCAAAAAGATGGCAAAATTAAGATGGTAAGATTCTCTGTCATAGAGGCCTACCAAACTATATATTTCAGCTTCAGAAGACTTCAGCTGTGATGAAGAGGGCAAGAATAATAGGGTCTGAACTAGGTCAAGGGTAGATTGTCTGAGTTAGTAGCCACTGAATCACCTATGGGCCTGGACAAAAAAAAAACAAAACAACAAAAAACCTGGACCCATTGATGTGCCTCTCAAACTATATAACATCCTCAAGTTCTTTGCTTTTGTTTCCTCAAGCAGGCTAACAGGGTCTTCCAGGAGTTTCAGCCCTTCTAGAGAAACATCTCTTCTCCTCTCTGCTCTATCTGAAGCCCATTTCTCAGGTCTTGTTCATCCAGATCCCTAGGGTTGGGAAATCATTTCCCCCAGCCCTGCTGGTTTAGATCGTCCTGGGTTAGTCAAGGGACTAGAAGTTCTTAAGAGGTACTGCAACAACATCATTGGTCCTCTTGGGCCTTGGGATGCTTGTCTTCTTTTCTAAGGAGATGGTTATAATCAAGTGGTATTTGAAACAAGATTAAAATCAACTTTAATAGTCCCACTATTTTATTAAATTCTTATATATTATGGAGAAAGTTGAGAAAATGACCGTTCTTTGTTTGTCTTTGTGGCTTTAATATTTTTCTTCCTTTACCCCCACCCCCATTCTTTCTTTTTCACTTTTTCCCATATTTTCACTCGGTTTATTTCCATTTCTCCTACCCATCCCACAGAAGCCCAGTTGGGAAATCAGTGGTATAGGATCCAGTCCTTTTAAAAAAAAGTGTTATTTAGGGATTTTTGGGGACTGAAAGCATATTTAAAGCTTTTAATATTGGGGGAAGGGGACAGGAACAGAAGAAACTATGGGAATACTCATTCAGAAAAGGCATGCTAAACTAAAACCGAATGATTTTTTTGGTGCTAAGAGTGTAAATAAACAGAGGAAAAAATCCTTTTAATCCCTCTTTTTTGTTATCCAGCGATCCCATACCCTGGCAAAACAAGAACACTTCCCTGCACATTTCTTTTTCGGTGTGAGATTGGGCAGGCCAGAATCCCCTGGGTTGTTAAATTCGAGGTTAGCACTGGCAAAAATGGGGAATAGTTAGGGAGTGGATTCAACCTGCAGATTATTCGTTGCCAGTAATTTATTTCATTGTAAAAATTCATTCCAAGTGGTAGAATTTGGAAGCGTTTTCCTGTCGAAACATCTGACCAGTGTAATATATTATTTAACACTCAGAGCCACAGTTTCCAAAAGGACTCACATATACACGCATTTAAATACACTTAATGTTTATAAGCACTGTATAGGTAGTCCTAATCTATGCCCATTTTATACATGTTCGAACAGGTGTACGTACATTTATACATATGTTTTCTCATAAGCCACGTTTTCATATAGGTTTGGATTTTCTCTTTTTAAAGGGTTTTGTAAAATTCTTACTAAAAAACAATCCAGTCTTGGAAATGAGGGCAAACTTCCTTTCTTCCTAACCCAGCCAACTATGTTGTTTCCCCTTAGCTTCGGGTTTTCTCTTGGTTTCCGTTTCCCACGAATTAGAGACGTCCAGAATCCTGGACTTCGGGATACTACTATTTTATAGTCAGAGAAGAGAGCTGGAACATCTGCAGGAATGTTATGGAAGAAGTTGGTGATGGGGCCAGAAGGAGTTACTTAATCTGGGGATTTCAGAGCCACTGGGGGAGAGGGATCGGAGAAGATTAGGGAAAGTGCCCCAAAAGATTCCAGCAGCAATAGGAGTAGATTTTGGTGACTCACTCGCCCCAGCGCAGATGAGCCAACCCGGTGGCGCCCTAGCTGTTGCCGGAGAATCCTGCGTGGGGGACGTGAGCAGATGCTGACTTGTCCTCTCCTCTCTTTTCTCTCCTCTGGGTTTCTGGGTTTCCTCGGGCACCAGCGGTGCTGAAGGCAGAGCAGGCAGCGGTCTTCAAGTTCCCCTTAGCGCCCCTGGGCTGCTCCAGCCTGGGCTCTGCACTGCTAGCCGCAGGTTCCGGACTCCAAGGAGGTTCCGCCTCACCTCACCTCCCTCTGGAGCTGCACCTCCGTGGAAAGCTGGAGTCTGGCCCGGCCGAGCCGGGTACCAAAGCCAAGAAGGGCCGGCGGAGCCGGACGGTCTTCACCGAACTGCAACTCATGGGCTTGGAGAAGCGCTTCGAAAAGCAAAAGTACCTCTCCACGCCGGACAGGTAGTGTCAAGGGGCTTCTGTCGGGGTCTGCGGGGGATGGAGTAGTGGGGAGGAGGAGCGGCGATGGGGGCCCAGATCTAGGGCTCCCTTTCCTTGAGGAATTTTTGGGAATGGAAGAGAAGGAAGCAGGGAGCCCAACCTGAAGGCATCCTTCGCTTTTGCGCTTCCACAGAATAGACCTCGCTGAATCATTGGGCCTGAGCCAGCTGCAAGTGAAGACTTGGTACCAGAACAGAAGGATGAAGTGGAAGAAAATAGTGAGTATGAGGCCCCAGAATTCCGCGCTATGCCCCAAGTCTCTCCATTTTCTCTGCATCCGCAGCAATCTGTATTCTGGTAGCCTCCACAGCACACACTGGGTCCGCTGCCTCGAGAATAGTCTTTTTTTTTTTTCCTCAGGAAAAACGCCTTTCTGACTAGAAGCTTCATTATTTTACTGAGGTTTATTATCGTAGAGTTCGAACGTAGGGATAACAGTCAAATAGGCAAGTGGGATCGGGGAAAAAAGGTTGAGGGAAAGCAGAGACGGACCCAAATCAGCCTTTAATCCATAATAGAATCCCCACAGCCAAGCGGAACAAGGAAGGTTAGTTAGACTGAAACTAGGTCCTCTCTCTCGGGTTTTGGGCGGGGAGATACTATAATATCGGTGAGACAGCTGCTTGTCGTCTCTCCTGACCTGCGGCCACCTGTAGCTTTGGCCTAAAAGCGCTCAACTTCTCTGTTCATCTACAGGTGTTACAGGGCGGCGGTCTCGAATCTCCTACTAAACCGAAAGGACGCCCCAAGAAGAATTCCATTCCCACCAGCGAACAGCTGACGGAGCAGGAGCGGGCCAAAGAGGCAGAGAAGCAGGCGGAGAATCTAAGCTCGCCTTGTGAAGTCAACCAGGAGGAGTGAGCGTGGTAACCAGAATTCTTCCGCCTTGCGGCCGTTACCGACCCGGTGGACAGTCAGTGCCTCGACCCTGGGACCGCTCTCCCTTAGACAAACCAAAGACTACCTTCAAGGTCTTTCCTCCAGAGGACAGGATTAGCCTAGAGGACAGACTAAACCGTGCCAGACCTTATTCGGGCGAGGCATTTTTGCCATTCTCTTCCATCCTGGGAACAGATCAAGTGTCGGTCTCCTGCTCTTTTCTCCAAAATGTACTGAGCTTATTTGGAGCAGCATTAAGGATGGAGAGGAGTGTCTGCTGCTGAAAAAAAAAAAAAACCTTTTGTTGTTGTTGTTTGTTTGTTTCCGCAAAACTGTCCCACTGAGTAATTCAAGGAAGCCAGAATTAAACAAATAGGGAAAAAATATGCCACCCACCCAAGAAACAAAAGAAACTTCAAACGAATTTTAATGATTGAGGAGAAAGTTTTTTTGTTCCTGCTGAAGGGGTATTTAAGGTTTCGGAACCGCCCTACGGGTGGGGGCGCGCGCACACACACTCACGCGCACGCAAGTTCACACTCACTCACACTCATGCCCTTGCAGGGCTTGGCCACTTCCTGGAAGGACCTCTCCAAGGTACGGGAGTCCCAACGGTCTCGATGCGTCTCTGGAGTCCTAGGTTCGGAAGGGGCAAACCCAGAGGTATCGGAGACCAAACCCAACCCTCGATCCTGGGACTCGAGCCTTTCCCAAAGCTCCGCCTTAACTTGAGAAGATAGTGACTTTATTCCAATAAAGTATTTTATGACACAAGGGCTGGGGTTGATGCTTCTGCCGCTACAGCTGTCTTGTTTCGGCCGAGGCTGATTTCTCTCGGCCTGTCTCGGGTGCCCGAGGTTTTAGGGGTTAGCAGATTCAGCGTAGCGGCTGGAAAGAGTGTGAATGGCACCGGTTTTTTTTTTTTTTAAGTAACTTGACGAAAAAATATTTTTGGGTGGGGGAGTATCTGGTCTTTTGCTTCAAAGCAGATGTGTCTCTGCGTGGCTGTATGGTTGATGCTCTGCGATCGACTTTTAATATTGTTTTTCTGGATTATCAACTCAATTTTTCCTTTTGCTTTGACTTTGGGGCATGCATGGAGAGGGTGTCTAAAAGGGAAAATCTGAGTTCCTTTCCTACTTTTCAGCCGTGGGTCCCACTACAGCTCAGGACCGAAGGGTAAATCTTTGTCAGTCGCCACCAAATAGCAAATAGAGGCAAGGGTTTCAGCCCTTTACTAATCTTTGGCAGGGTGGGGAGAGGGACTGCGCAGCGGGAGAACCAGTCGGCATAATCTCGGGATAAAACGAGTTTTTTCGTGCGACTAGATTCAGGATTTGAGAGCCGCTTCTTAGTTTTGTTATCCAGGTTGTTCACGCAGGTTTTCTGACCTCGCAGAACCTGCCACTGTCCCTGCTATCGAGGCTGCCAGAGCTAGGCGACTCCTTCCTCGTTGTTAGGTTTTTAGCTGGTAGCTTGCGTCCTTTCGCATTTATTTTGATCAGAGAACAAAAGCCTAACTCGAAATTATTCTCCAGACGGCCAGAGAACTTGGGTAGGAAACTACTTCCGCTATGTTGAATTGCTGCCCCTAACTCCTACCGGAGTGCCTTACCTTTTGCTTCCCTCCTCTCTGCCTTCATCCCCAACTCTCCGCTCACTCCTTATGCCGAACCATCTCTATTTTCGTCTTTAGGGCCCGGCCCGAGGCAATGCGTTCTACAGAGACTGAACACCAAGGCCCCAGGCTCTGATTACTGAGTTCGCCATTTTCCACCCATCCCTACGTGTCCTGGATCCCTCCCTGTCCCACCCCACCCCTAGAATAGAGGCAAGGAGAGAGTGAAAGCCACTGGGGGTGGGTCGACATTGAGGAATCTCCAAACCTGGGATTTCAAATGCTTAAGGAGCTCCTAGTGAGGAAAATCCTTCAATGGCTGCAAATCATAAACTTCCCCATAACTTAGAGTCAAATGCTGAGAAATTTAGGAATGAATCCAGGGTGATGGATGTCAAAAGTGGGTCTTGAATTCAGGTCTCTTTGACTCCAAGGCAAGACTTCTGGCTACCACTCGCAGCCCCTTAGCCCCACAGAAAACGAAACAGGAGAGATAACTGATAAAGGCCTTCACAAATCCATTCTTTTCTTTGGGACTTTTTAAGGAGAACTTGGTTGCAACTTTTTCAGACTTCCATTTCATTCTTTGTAAAATCCAGAATTTGGATTAGATGCTCTCAAGGATCCTTCTCTAAATCTGAGAACCTTTAGCCTTGATTTCTCAGACTAACGGTTTCCCCAAAACTGGCCGCCTGTGTTCTTTCCTCAAGAAGCTAACTCTGTTAGCTGAGTCTACAAGGGCTAGGCTGATCAGTTTGTTAGATCTGGAGGAGATCGGGGATCATTTAGCCCCACTCCCTCCTTTTATAGTGGAAGAAACTGAGGCCTAGGAAGGCCAAATGAACAGTCCCTGGTCGCATAGAGCCTGGAATCATCTGAGTTTTTCAGCATTATTTCCACTCCAGTTAGATCCTCAGCATCTCACCCAGGCCACACTCTACAACTTGTGGTTTGGGGCTGGGAGGGAGACAAAGGGGGCAGAGAGTGACCGTCTGGGAACCCCCTAACCCCCCTTTTTTGGCAAGAGCACCTTGGGGAAAGGCTCCCTCTTTTCAAGGCCCAGGCTGGCTGTTCACGGAGTTACCCGTATCCCATGCTTTATCCAGCGTTCCTGCCCCCACTCCCACCCCCTACCCATCCTCAAGCACTAGCGCTGGAGCCTAGAGTACAGAGTTAGGGGTAGCATCGCCTGGCCCGAGAAGGAGGGAGGCCTTTTTTTCTTGTCTTCTCTCTTCCTCTCTGCCCCCCTCCCCTTAAAACGAGAGATTTTTCTTGCCTGACTTTTTCCTCATCCAGTTCCTAGGCGTGAGATATCTACACTCCTGACATTTATCTGGAAGAGAACTGTGATGATTACACTGGGAAGGACATGGGGAAAGTAAAAGCAGAAATCAATCCCCCCTGTTTCACTTACACTCTCCAGGCTGATCCAATATTCTAGAGTAAAAGGTGAAGAAATATCCGAAGGCATCCTGGGCACCTCAGCTCTCATACAGAGCCTGTGTGCGCATGGAGGGAAGCAGGTCCAGGCTCTTGAGTTTCAGTTTCTTTAAATACCATGTTTTGCTAAAATGGGAATGTGGATCAAAGGCATTCAAAGAATTGGATTGGGACCATTAAATGCGTTCAGTCTTGTCATTCATTTATCTGTCTGGCTATAGAGGGCAGGCATCACTAGGCTTGATCGTTGCCGGTAGTTGGACTAAGAAGAACGGAAGATTCAGACAGTTCAGCTCATCTTTTCCATTACCCTGTAGTCTGGAGGCTTGGGTAGAGGTGGCCCAGAGGGCAAGGGAAAGTCCCCCAGAGAAACATTCCCACCGGGCAAGAACAGAAGCAGCTGGAACAGCCTGGGAGCTCAAAGAAGTTTGGCAGACGACCACACATGGTGGCTTGCAGCCCAGGAAGAAGGTGAGGGGACAGATTCTCCCTGAGCACAGAAGTGAGACAGCTCATAGGTGTGTGAAGGAAGAAGCCTCTTCCAGACCTCCTCCCACAACTGCTGGCCACTGCTTCCCCCAAATCTGAATTCCCATATCTATTCTTCCCCCACCCTATTTAGCCGTTCTATTGGTACCACTCCCTACCTGTGCCTCATCCCATGAGAAGGGAAAGATGAGTCTTGAAGGGGTTGGAGACCCCATAGTCTCCAGAACTGAGAGGAGGGAACTGGAATGTAAGAACCAAAAAAAAAAAAAATGCATATCTATCAAGTATATTGACTATTAGAGTCCAAAACGACCTTAGAGATTGTTTACCCCTTCGTCTTTTCATGGGACAACTGAGAAATGACCTTCTTAGGGTTATGCAGTTAGTATGCAGTTAGTAGTCCCCCAAAGGGCTGTTTTCTGTTTCCCAGGTCGAGAGCTACATAAGACACACATATATAACACATCCTTCTAAATCCATTCCCAAAGAGTTTTCCGCTCTTTTTTTTTCCTGCTTCCTCAGCTGTGGGATCCTCGGAACTCACTATTCATCAGGGGACTGGATGAGAGGAGGAGGGGTCACCTATAGGAACCAGGTCCCGATTTGGAGCTTCCCTCCCTCCTCAAACCTCTGAAGCGTCTAGGGAGAACACCTAGGACTTTGAAACACAATAAAGAGCTCATACTCTCCTTCTCAAGCATTAACCTCCCCTCTGTCGCTGGCCAGTTTCCAGGTAGAGACAATCTAATCTCTCTCCTTAGAATCTCTCTCCCTACTAGAACATTTATTCGCTACCGCTTTAATTCAAATACTTAACGAAAGTTAATATTGTCCGATCTTCTCTCTTAAATGCCAGGGTCAGTGAAGATTTTGTCTGATCCTTATTTTGTGAGAGGGGAGGACGCAGTTTAGCGCTGGTGATGCTCGCGATGGTTTTCAAGTTAGAGGACCTGAATTTACATCCTGCCTGTATTTCTTGGTACCTATGTTTGGACAGGCATGTCTCCTTTCAGGTTCTGTTTCCTCAAGTATGGGGTCTCGGGTCTCGGACTAGATAATCTCCAAAATCCCTTTCAGCCCAAAGACTATGATTTTATGATATCTTACTCAAATTAAACCCTTATCCTTCGCTGGGGGAGGGGAGGGAAGAATGTATGTATATGCTAGAGTGCTGTGGGAAAACACTGAGTCCAAGTGAGTGTCTCCAGCAGTTTGAGGAGAGGGAATTTGAATAAGCGTTTTGCCTTTTGTAGCTGAGAAGTGAGTGGCGGCGTCCTCAACCCCGCAGCGCAGTGGCTTAAAAGAGGGACTTCTCATCTTGGGTTCGGGTACCTAGCTGGGTTTGGGGAGCATTCCTGCGGCCCCAGAGGGAGATCTTGCCCTCCATTCTCCCCCTCGTTTTTATAGATTAGTGACAGATTGTTCCTAGACTTGTCGGGATGTGAAAGCAGTCCCAGCAACACCTAGACCTTTAAGTGGTTCTGAGCACAGATCTTACAGCGTTTGAGTCTACTTGAGAAAAGTAAACTTCCCTGGGTCCTTAAATGAGAATATAGACTCAAAGAAACTAGTTCAGTCCCCTCATCTCTGTAGCATAGCACACCGAGGTCCAGAAAGTAGTAGAAACTGGAGGGAATTAGGCTTCAAATCTGCTTTTGCTGCCCATCTCCCAACTCCTAGCCAGTGGAAGGCTCGGGATAGGACGAATTTTGGTACAGCAAATAAGATGCTGTATTTGCGTTTCCAGTCAAGAGACCATAGATTTGTTGATTATAAAATTGAAACGGTTCCTAGAAGTCATTTAAACCAATTCCCCCCTCCCCTCCTTTTTTTAGAGGAGAAAATTGAAGCCCAAAGAAACTAAGTGATTTGTCCACGGTCATAAAAAGGAATACCTGGCAGAACCAGGTCATACCTTTGAACCCAGGTCATCCAACACTAAAGGCAGTCTCTTGTCCCTACACCACCCTGTCTCTTGGTGTTCAAATTTTGGTTCTGTTATGTACTACCTGTGTATCACTGGCAAATCATGTCTCTTTTCTAAATTTATTTCCTCATCTGTAAAATGAGGGGTGTGGATTAGACAGTCTCTACTGTCTCTTCCAGTTCTAACTCTATGACCACCGTTACCTTCCCAATTTATCAGCAGTTTTAGAGTTTAGTGATTTGGAACATGGCCAACTGAATCAGAGGGGCTGAGGTGGACCTTGTTGCACCATTCACTGTACTGCGGCACCCCTCCAACCCGATCCTTTAATCGTCGGAAGGGAGACTTGAAAAAGACTCTTTGGCTTCTTGCTTTGGTCCAGGCTGGGGTTCGCTCCTTCACAATGCAGGTCTGTCTGCTACCATCTCTCCCAGCTTCTGCTCTGGGAAGAAAGGCACGCAGAAACAAAGGATTGTTACCAAGGTGGGGTTCCAACCAGAACCCCCAAGATATCTTGGCTCCCGGGTCTCATTTTTTTTTTGTGGGTTCCCAACTGGACAGAATTCAGAGAGCCTCGGTCAAGGAGAACAGAGCGAAAGCCATCATTCGAGCAGCCGAGAACCTCTCCCCGCGGCTCCCGGCCCTGACTTCCCCAGTCGCCGCCCGGGCCCAGCGCAGAGACCGTCGTCCAGCCAGGGTTTGAGTCCCGCTGCTCGGGTCACTCCCGTAATGCTCAGAGAATACAGTACTTCTCTTCTGCGGCTTGGTGCGGAGCCCGACTCAGCTGAGAGAGAGATGCATGAAATCCGACTGCGAGAGCTGGGAGCCGAGAGAGGGATGTGGGAGGCGGGCCAGAGTCCTCCAGACCAGGGCCTAAGACCCATGGGCTGTGGGCTTTGAAGTGGCCTCCTGGGCCCCCGACAGCCTCGGAAAACCTGTCAACCCTTCGCTTAAATGTGTTTATTTGAACATGGACATCTCTTTTGCCAGCGTCGCAGAGCAGAAGATGAAGGCACGTGATCTGACCCTTAATGTATCGAGTGTTGCCGAGACGTTCTTGAAATGTAATGAATTGATAAAAACAATATTTCTTAAAGTAAGCAACATTTCCAGCTAATGCGATCCATTGCCACGGCGTGTTAACGGCTACAAAATCTGCAGCTTAGGTTTAATTCAGACCCAGTAATTTGCTTTCTTTTTTTTTCATAAGGATGCAATTTTCTGCATGCTTTAAAACATTATATGGGCATTTGACTGACACAACATATGAAATACATTATACGTACTTAGACAACCAACAAATCTCAGACTCAGGGACGTCGTGCAGGGTAACGAGGGAGGGTGTGTTTTCTCGGGCCCTTTTGATAACAGGAATACGGCACCCGACTCTGTTTCTGGGAAATATTCCGTGGCTTAGTTAACGGGACTAAATCTGTCTCCTTTGCCTGGACCCGGCCCTCGGCCCACAGGAAGCTCCCGCAGCATGACCCGTCCTCTAGTTAGGGCTGCACTGGTGTGGGGGGCAGGAAGGCAGATGATGGCAAAGGCCAAGCGCCTTCATTTGTAGCCCGCGATGGTATCCTGGCTAATGAGCCTGATGCGGAAGAAACAAATATATAAATGCAGTCCCTTAGGCCACTGTGCAGGGCTGGGTGTAGATTCCCAAGAGGGTTGAATAGCTTGGTGGGAAGAGGCCAGGGGAGGGGCAGCTGTGGGTTAACGGACAAAGCACTGGCTCTGGAGTAGTCAAGAGAATGGGCTCAAATCCCAGCTTTTCCACTTTAACACCCTGTATGACCGTGAGCAAACAACATTTACTATCAAGTGGGTCAGGTACTGTGATAAACTCAATGTATTATCTACAAAATTGAGAGTCTCTGCTCTGAGGGAACTTAAAAACAAAAACAAAACACCCTTATCCTCTGTATTAGAATCTTGGTTCTAGGTCAGAAGAGTGGCAAGAGCCAGGCAGCTGGAGTTATGTGACTTTCCCAGGGTCACACAGGAAGTATTTGAGGTCAAATTTGAACCCAGGACCTCCTGTTTCTAAGTTTGGTGCTTGATTCACTGAGCCACCTAATTGCCCCTCTGAGGAACATTCTGTTTGGACAAATCTTCTCTCAGGACCTCAATTTTCTTTAAAATAAAATGAAGTGATTAGATTAGTTGATTTCTAAAGTTCTTATTTAGATATGACTAAAAGAGCATGGTCTGAGTATCAATATCACTTTCATTGTCTGGGACAAAAGCTTTATTAATAAGATATCCTTTTTTGACTGTCCTATTCCAATGTTGGCTCATATTGAACTTGAAGCCACAAAAACCTTTACAGGTGAATTATGGCTACATTTAGGGGTGCATTTTGTATTTAGAGAGTTGATTTTTTGAACCCAAATGTAAAGCATTTATTTATATTAAATTCCATCATATTACATTAGGCTTATCTTATTTTTGGATTCCAACTCTGTCTTCCAATGTAGTAGATACTAACCCTTGGTTATGTCTACTTTCTTCCATTTCCCCCTTGTTAACACACTAGAGAACTCCCTATGTAGCCACATTTCTCATATTTCTTTCCCTTTGATTCTTCATCAGAATGATTTTAGCATTAGAGCTTCAATTTTGAGAATTTACTATCATATTTTGTTTTTAGCTCTTACTTTCCATGCTAACATCAATATTGTGTATTGCTTCCCAAGACAGAAGAGAAATAAGGGCTAGGCAATGGGGGTTAAGCAACTTGTCCAGGGTCACACAGCTAGGAAGTGAACAGGAAAAATAAATATTGGCAAGTTATAAAAATAGATGTAATCAAAACTGTTCTGATACTTTTGAGAGATGTAATCAAAAGTATCTTCAGTGATGAAGTGAAGCTCAAATATGAACTTTCCTTCAGGACCAGGCACAAGGACTCTTAATGCCTATTATAAAAATAAAATATTTATTGAAATATATAAAGGATTTCTAATTCTAAGGGATTCTAAATCGACCCAAATAAACTCCCAGGTTCCTCAAGGAACTGCTTCCCCTGTGTTTTACAAGCTAATCCTTTACACTAATCCTCCCTGATCTGACTAACCCAAATTTATACCATCTAAATAAAAACTACCACTATTATCCTTGTAATTCTTAACTTCACCTTCAAATTATAAAATAGCAAAGGATAGCTGGTTGAGTCTCAACAAGAATCAAGTTAGGATTCTGAGCCTTAACAGACTCAGAGTCCAAACCAAAGACAAGGTTTTTCTTTTATCTTCTCAGAGTTAAATCAATATATAAAAACTGCAATAGATAGTCAATAATGTTTCCAAGTTGGGAAAGGAAAACACTGAGCTCCTTCAGATCTTTCCTACAGACAGAGAGAGAGGCAAAGATGTTACCTCCTCCAGCCCTGAGAGAGAATGTCTGAGTGTGTGTCTCTCCCAACTGCCAGAGCCCAACTTCCAACTGCCAGAGAGAGTAATTGACACAGAAAAATGGTTATAATTGTCAGCAATTGAAATCAACATGCTCTCTCAACTATGCTGGCTTTCTCAAGCCAGCCACTTTACTTCTTATCCCTAAACTAATAAAAAAATATTTATTTTCTAATATCATCCTTACAGAACCCAGGACCTCCTCTCTCTAGGCCTGGTTCTCAATCCACAGAGACACCTAGTTATCCCTAAAATTTCTGTCATCTTGAGCCAATTTTACTTTTCAAGACTAAGGTTTTAGAATTCATAATGAAAAGGAATGCCTTTCATAAACTTTAATGAACTGGAAGTTGAATTATTCTATTTTTCTGAATAATAGATAGTAAAATCTTTTCTTGAATGTGATAAGTTTTCTATTCCCTCCTTTCTTGGACTTGAGGAAGAGGATGATATATAAGTAGCCAACCACTTAGCGGTGGGGAACATTGCCAGACCTCTGGCAATAATGAGCTCCAATGATTCAAAGTAGCTGAGTGAGTTTGCATGAATAGATATCGACATTTGGTCCTAAGCATACTCAAAAAGCTATAATTAAGAAGTTAGGAGGTGAACAGGAATCTAGAAGGTAAGGTGTGACAGTGGAGACACCCTTCATAAATTCTGGTTTAAGAATCATAAGGAGGGAAGGTTTGGAACAGTCTATTGGGGGAGTGGGTTAAGGAATCAGCTAGGGAGCAGTAAAAATGTTGTCTTGCTTCATGAGGGCAACATAAATTTGTGGTAGACACTATTGGTTCTGTTGAATGATTCTCAACAGCTTTAGCAGCATGAGTAGAAATGCAGGAGGAAAACTAGTAGGAATAGTCTAGGGTTGTGGTTTGCCAAGGTGTAAGGATTATTGGAGGAAGGGAAGGGATTTGAGACCAGAGGGCAATGTAAAGTTGAACTGATTATTAGGTTTAGGTTGGAAAAGAAGGAAAGTGAAATTGAGAGGCATGGCCTCGGTCTAGGAGAATGCTTAGACATGGAGAGATTAAAGGTTTAACAGTGATGATTAAAAATAGATTTAGAAAACACAGGGAGAGATTATTATTTGATAAAGTAATTTCTGAGTTTTTGTTGATTGTGAAGCAAAATTCTTGTGGGTAACGATGAGATCAAAGGCATAACCTTATTTTTAACTGAGGAAGGGCTGGGAGTTGGATAGATTGTAGAATTGGAACAAGGTGTTTCAGGGGACCTCAAATTCCCTAATATAAAAGTAGAAGCTTGGTGGAGTTGAAGACTGTGAATTGAATGCTGAATACCTGGAGAAACAGGGATGAATATCCAAGGGGCTGACAGATAATTGAATACTATACGATAATATAATATGAGATTATTATATAATAATATGATATGTTGTAATTGCTGTTCAGTCATGTCTGACTCTATGTGACCCCATAGACTTTGCCATGGGATTTTCTTAGAAAAGATACTGGAGTATTTTGCCCTTTCCTTCCCTAGTGTGACTCCATTTTATAAATGAGGATCTGAGGCAAATAGGGGCTTAATGACTTGCCTAGGATCACATGTTCACATTTGAACTCAGGTCTTCCTTATTCCAGACCCAGCATTCTATCTACTGCTCTACCTCACTGTTATTAGATAACTGCTATCAAAAGCTTAACGATGAGTAATGATGAAAAATGGAGATTCTGGAAATGGTAGTGGGGAACAAGGAGTATTATGAATTCTCCTCTAGGAATAGCATGCTGAATATTAGAGATATTCTAATATTCAATGCTAGAGTCAATGCTAGAAAGGGTGGCTAGGGGTACTACCTTCTAGGGGTGGGATGGGGGGAAGAATTAGGTGCCTGTGAGTTAGACTAGATACATGAAACCTGAGATAAAGAGGTCTAAAAGGAAGGGAAGCTTGTTAACTATAGAGTTAGAATAACAGAGGTCACTGTGAGCAGAACTGGAATGGGACATTGTTTAGGGGTAGGGTTGAGGTGAATGAAGATGAGGAAATGAGGAGTTGAATAGGGGCATGGCTTACATTTTGGGCAATCTGATGATTTATTATCATAGGGATTTTGAGAGAAAGACATAGAGATGAATGAAGCATTAATTCTCCATCAATAAGGAAATAAAACTAATTTATCTCCAAGGGGAACAGATACTCTTTTGAAAAACAAGTCCTATCCTAAGGGACAAAGCCCCAATTATCCAAGGCCTCACGATTATTTCTCAGTTTACTTCTGGGAAACAGTGGGTGGTACACATTTTGCAGATGTTTCCCTGATAGCATATAAGTTTCTTAAGAATAGGGTCTCTCTTTCTCTGTCTCTGTCTATCTCTGTCTTTGTCTCTGTCTGTGTCTCTGTTTCTGTTTCTGTCTCTCTTTCTGTCTCCCTGTGTTTCTCTGTCTCTGGGTCTCTGTGTCTCTGCCTCTTTCTCTCCCCTAATTCCTCTATAGGTATCACATACCTGGCACATAGTAGACACTTATTAACTGCTTGTTAATTGACTGATTGATTACTATGAGAGTTTCACTATGATAAAGTGCTTTGAAAAAGATTCCCTCACAGAAGCTTTCTGCTCCTTTCATTGATCATGGCTGTAAAATGCAGTTACTCTGGGAAAAACTCCGAGAATCCAGAGGATTCTTGGGTGGAGTTTTTTTTTCCTCCTACATCAAGATCTATTATTTCCCCATATTTCAGTGTTTTGTTGTGTTTCTAATTTGAAAAGTGAAAAGAGGTGTGTCAATCTTGAGAGGGAAAAGGGCCATGTCTGATGTGGTTTGGGGTAGGCCCTACGTCCCCAGTTTCTCAAACCACTTAACCTCCAGGATGTCCATGGCTGTTAATTAACATAGGAGCCAACAACATTGCACAAAAGGAAAGGATCCTGGAGACGCCTGTTTCTCTTCCTTGCCCAGCTCAGTTGAGAGAAATTACTTTAGAAAACACTGGCATATCACCAGATTGTGGCTCCAGGGTGTCCAAAACAGCCAGGATTTTTCTAGTGTTCCCTCAATCCTTTTGTGCTCTTTACTATCCTCTTCTCACTGGTCTCCTTTAATCAGTTATCTACTTCATAAAGAAAGCTAAAGAATTGGGAAGAGGCATGGATTTTTGTAACCTAAAAAGAAGGTAAGGGATTGGATCAAACAGTCTTCTCAGTTCCCTTTTGATCCTGGCAATCTATGATTTTATGAGAAGCCAATTGTATCACTGAATCATAATTTAGAGTTGGAAGGGATTTTAGAGAACATTTACTCTATCAATGCCTCTTTTTACTCATGAAAACTGAAATCCAAAAAATTAAAGTGATGAATTCAAAGTCACATGGTGTAATATTTATAGAGAAAGATGAGTGGATATGAAGAACAGGGGATATGAAAGGGTTGTAGCAGGGAATGGAGGAGTTGAAGGAAGAGAGGGAATATGGCTGCAGGTGAGGCAAAAGGAGAGATGCCCCCTGCTGAGAGGCTATTTTTGAACAAAATGGGGTGTTCGAGAAATGGGCCACTTATGATAACCTGTGGGGATGTCTTCTCTATGCATGGAGGCTGAAGATGCCCCAGAGCAGGTAAACAGGGACCCTTCTGAGGGACAAGCCTTTCCCCAGACTTTGGTTGCCCAGCAGGGGTCCGATAAGGACTGTTTTTAGTTGAATGACTGTCCTGGGGTTCAGCTCTCTCTATGCCCCTGAAAAGATAATCCACTTATCTGACTGCACTTTTCAAATAAGATACATTTTAATAACCAGTTTGGATTGGAGAGGTATCAGGGAAAAGGGAAGAGGGGTTTCCCTAGATAAGGTTTGAGTTTTTCTCAGCTTTGGAACTGAGGCCAGACCTCACAGGCTGGTGGAGGGTTTCTCTTATTCCTGTCTACGCTATATTTGTGCTAGTTTTCTTAATTCCAAAATCTTAGCAGTAGACAGCAAGCAACAAGAAAAGTTCTGACTTTAAGAGCTGGTTGGGCCTGTCTCTTTGGGCTGAAGAAATAGAGGCACTTCTATCCAGAGATGAGTAAGAAAAGCTCCTCACACTCCTAATGCCAGTAAGGAAGAGCTCATCACAAGATCAACTGCCACTCCCAGTTGCCCAATCCTCCACCAACTGTCAGTCTTGTCAATTTCTTCTCTCTCTAATATTCTCACTGTTGCTTGTTCCCACACAGTGGCAGAAAGTCCAGAACTTGCTTTAGTTTCCTTTCCACAATAAAACTAAAGTGATGAATTCAAAGCCACATGGATAATAATGACAGAATTTGAGCCCAGTTCTTCTCATTCTTTCCAGGGTGCAGATGACTAGGAAACCCTTTCTGTAAATAGACATAGCATTTAGAACCAAAAAACGGTCTTAGGGATCATCTAATTTGATTTCTATTTTTAAAGATAAGAAAACTGTCCCAGAGAGTGGAAATGAATTGTCCAGGATTACTCAGCTAGTTATAGGGTGTCAGTGGTTAAAGTACCAGGTCTATAGTCAGGGAGACATGAGTGCAAATCTGCTCTCAGACACTTACTAGTTGTGTTACCATAGGCAAGTCCTTAACTCTGTTTGCTTCAGTTTCCTCATCAGCAAAATGACCTGGAGAAGGAAATGACACACCACTCCAGTATCTTTTCTTCAATGGGGTTATGAAGAATCAGAAATGAGTGAAAACAACTGAACAGCAACTTGGCTAGAATGGTAGAGTTGGGATTAAAACTAGACCCTCTGATTCCAAATTCAGCTTTTAGTACACTGTATTATGCTGGGAGTCTTTATGGCTAGTAAATAATGAAAGTCTAAAGTCATAAAGAAAAATTATTCAAGCCAAGAGGAAATAATGGAGTTATCTTAAAGGATGAATGTGGATGCACAGGGAACTCATCAACCCACTAAGATGAAAAAGAAAAGAAATCTAGAGAGATCAAATAAATAGCAATATGAAACCATGTGGTGATCTTGTCAGAAATGTCAAAGTTTCAAATAAGCTGAGGCTGGAAAGAAAAAAAAAACTAAGGGCAGTGCAAAAATTAAAAAAAAAGTTACTTGCTTATTTGTTTAAAAATCATATTAGAGAAAATAAAAGTAAGTATCAAAGAAGCTCAGGTTATATATGAGGATGATAAATGACAAGTGAAAGAATTATGAATTGCTCAATTCCTTGGACTTGAAAAGATTAAACAAAAGTGGCTAATAGTCACTTTTTAAAGGTTTTTTTTAACCCTTACTTTCTGTCCTAGTAACAACTCTAAGACAAAAGAGCAAGGGCTAGGCAAATGGATTAAGTGTCTTGCACAGGATCACACAGCTCTGAAGTGTCTAAGCTAGATTTGAACTCATGTCCTCTTCTCTCTTGGCACTCTAGCCACTGTGCCACATAAGTGTCCTGCCAATAGTTATATGATAACCAAAATAAATAGATAGCACCCAGCTTACTCTTAGCTCATCACCTCACCCAGATGAACTATAAAAGGAAGGGAATAGATTTGGCAAACTAAGGCCTGTGAACTTGACATGGACTCCTGGCTACATTCTTGGGTTTGTTATTAAGGACACTAAGGATAAGGATAATGTGAAAACAGAAAATATGGAATGAATACCAAAATCTGGCTTGATTTTTATCAAGAACAGGTTATGCCAGACTAAGCTAATTTCCTTTTTTAATAGGATAGATCAATAGAAAGCCATATAGCTCTAGTTTACTTGGATTTGAGCTAAATATTTGCTAAATTGTCTTATTTTATTCTTGTAGGAAAGATCAAAAGATGTGAACAAGATGATATTATCATTCAATGAATTCAGAATGAGTCGAATGGATCCAAAAACTAGTCATTAATAATTCAATGTTAATCTGGAGAGTGGTTTCCACTGGAGGCCCCTAAATATCTATGCTTTACTCTGTATTGTTTAACACTATTATCAACGACTTGTATAAAAGCATAGATGGTGGGGCAACTAGGTGGTTCAGTATATAGAGAGCCAGGCTTGGAGAAGGAGGTCTTGGATTCATATCTGGCCTCAGATACTTCTTAGCTGTGTGACCTTGGGCAAGTCATTTAACCCCAGTTGCCTAGCCCTTATGCTTCTGACTTGAAACGAATACTTAGTATTGATTCTTTTTTTTAATTTTTAAACATTATTTTATTTGGTCGTTTCCATACATTATTCACTGGAAACAAAGATCATTTTCTTTTCCTCCCCTCCCCCCGCCACCTTTCCCTCTCCCATAGCTGACGCACGATTCCACTGGTTATCACATGTGTTCTTGACTCGAACCCATTTCCCTGTTGTTGGAATTTGCATTATCTTAGTATTGATTCTAAGAAAAGAGATATGGATAAAAAAATTAGATGGTATGCAGTGCCAAAGTTTCAGATAATACAAAGCTGGTAGAGATAATTAATAGTTGATGAGAGTTAATATCCAAAAATATATTGACTAATTAGAACACTGGACTCAACTTAGTAAGAAATTTAATAGAGAAGTAAAAACTTACCTTTGGGTTAAAAAATTTTACTGCACAAGTATAAGATGAGGAAGACATGGCTAGACAGCAGTTTGAAAAAGACCTAGGTGGGCTGCAATCTAAATACAAATCAACAGTGTGCTATGGAAGTCACATGAGCTAATGCTATCTTTGGCTGCATTAAGGGGAGTCTAGCTTCCAGGAAAAAGGAGCTGATCACCTTGTTGTCCCTTCCACTCCTCTAACATGGCTACCATCCTAGTTTAGATCCTCAATAATTCTCACCTGGATTATTTCAAGAGCCTTCTAATTATTGCCTTAGCCATTCCATCATCCACACAGCCACTAAATTCATATTCCTGAGGCACAGACTTGACCATAACACTCTTCTGCTCAATGAGCTCCGGAGACTTCCTACCATTGGAAAGAAAGAATACAAACTTCTCTCTTTGGCATTTAAAGCCTTTCCCATTCTGGCACTAGTCTAACTTCCATGCTTAATAAACATTACTCCCTTTCACAAAATTTATGTTCCAGCTAAACATCTATTTGTTTTTCTCTCTATATGACATACCACTTCCTGTCTCCTTTGTACAAACTGTCTCTCCTGCCTGGGATGAATTCTCCTTACTTCCACCTTGTAGATTCCCTAACTTCCATCAAAGTTCATTTCAAGTGCTACATTTTATGGGAAATTTGTTCTGATTCCCCAGGTAATAGTTCCCAAACCTATAAATTATTTTGTATCTTTTGCATTTATTTTTCCAAATTCATGTTGTTTCCTCTCAATAAAATACAAACTCTTGGGCTGGTGCCAGAACAGTGTCTGGCACAGAGTAACCACTTAATAAATGCTTGTTACATGAATGAATAAATGAATTAGTGAATGAATGAATGAATGAATGAATGAACGGCACCATTTGTATTAATCAGGGTCAGAAACCAACAAAGCTGACATGTCTTTATGTGACTGACTATCTAATTGAAAATTAGAAAAGGATTGAAAGAATGAACTAATGAGCTACATCAAAGAGCTCAGGTGGATAGAGATGTTTTATAGAAGGAAGACATCAGCTTGGTCTTTGTAACTTTAGCTAGGGATTTGGTTTAGAAAGCTTAGGTACCATTCGATATGAGATTTGGATGGATTTATTTTATAAGTATTTCCAATTCTTTGGGCCCATTATATTACTTATGCACTTGTATATACTCTTTTAGATAGAAATTGAGATATCACCTCACATCTATCAGATTGGATAAAATGATATAAGGGCAAAATGACAAATGGTAAAGAGAAAGTGGAAAAACAGGAACTCTAAAATTCTGTTGGTGGAACTGTGAACTGCTCTAACCATTTTTGAGAGCATTCTGGAATTATGCTCAAAATGTTATAAATCCATGTATACCTTTTGATCCAACAATACCACTATTAGATTTATTTCCTAAGGTGATCAAGGAAAATGGAAAAGAAACTAAATTCTAAAATATTTGTAGCAGCCCTCTTCGTGGTAAGGAAATGGAAACTGAAGGGATGTCCATCAATTGGAGAATAGCTAAATAAGCTGTGGCATATGATTATGATGGAATACTACTGCATAAGAAATAATGACCAGATTAATTTTGGAAAAACATGGAAAAACTTATGTGAAATTATGGTGGGTGAAATGAGCAGAACCAAGAGAACATTATGTACAACAAGAAAATTTGTTCTTTGAAGAATGACTTGTGTATGTTATTTCCAGAGGAAAAAACCAGTAAATAGAAATGTTAGACATAGTTTTATATATACATATACCTTTTTTTAAAAATCAAAAATGAAGCCTTTTCTAATGGGAGGAGAACGGGGCGGGGGGGTGTTAACTGGCTATTTTAATGTAACAAATAAATAAATAAAAATGTAGCCTGAACCCCTGGACTGCATATTAAAGGTACAATTTGAGTTAATATATAAAAAAAACAATTTGAGTTAATATCCATAAAAAAACCACGAGCCCAAATGATGTTTCTTTGAGTAGTCTGATCAGAAGACAAATTAGTTAGAAGCAGAAAGGAGAAATAGAAAGAATTTTGGATTGAGATCCAGTGGATCTAGGTTTGGATTTTAGTTTTATGAATTGTTGCCTATATACAATCTTGAGCAAATCATTGAACCTCTCTGGGCCTCAGCTTCTCATCTGTAAAACTTGGTCTGGATGACTTCTAAGATCCCTTTGAGCCCCAAATCTATGATAATCTCAAACAGATTTTAAAAAATTGATATCATCTTTATATCACCTTAATTTTCACATATTATTTTTCTGTAGAAAGGGAAGGGGGCATTGTCCCCTATTTCACTTCTGGTTCTTACCCACAAAAGAGCAAGTTCATCTGGGTCAAGGAAACCCAGGATCAAAGGGGATCTAGAGAAAAAGAATAGAATCTGGTATAAATTGTGAATGAATGTCTCCAAGATTTTGATCTCAGACTGATTGGGTCTAATCCTAGAGGCTGACACTCAAAAGATTGTTTTTTTTCTTTTGTCTCATTATGTCCTCACCTTAGAGTTTACTCTGGACAACTTTCCAAAATAAAGCCCAAGTATTGCTTGTGTCTAGTTTTCTTCAACTATTTGTATGAGTCCCAGCTCCTGTACAAGAACTAAATGTAGAAATACATATAGGTAGGACCCTCTTATGCTACATCATAGAAAGTGTAAGAGATGAAAAACATGCCTAGGAGTCCATAAATAGACATAGAAACATACATATTTTAATATATTTTTAAAAATTTATTTAATTGATTAATTTAGAGTATTTTCCCAGGATTACAAAAATCATGTTCTTTTCCTCCCCTTCCCCCCAACCCCCTCCTATAGTCAATGCACAATTCCACTGGGTTTTATATGTGTCATTGGTCAAGACATAGTTCCATATTATTGATATTTGTACTATGGTGATCATTTAGGATTTATAACCCCAATCATATCCCCATTGACACATCTGATCAAGCAGTTGTTTTTCTTCTGTGTTAGAAACACACACATAGTACTAATATAATCCACAATAAGCATCCTTGATAAAGGAACTGAAGTTGCGCTTGAGCTTGGGGGTAACCATTTGGCATTCCAGTGAATTTTTCTTTCACAGAGGATGCTCCACAATCCTTCAAATCCTCATAGGGTTGCCTAATGGTTTAGTGTCTTCTTGAAAGGTAAATATATTTTTATTATATATATTATATATTGTATATATTATATATATATATATTATATTTTAAGGATTCTAAATAAGCCATCCGATCTCCTTCTGAGCTACATTTTCAGAATAATTAATTTTAACAACAGGTGCTAGTCAAATCTAGATCTCTCTGTCTCTTCTTAAATGTTGGGGCTTTGGTTTTCAACAGGAATTCAGATATTCTCTTTTTCCCCCATAAAGGTCTGATGGCAGAAGCTAGGGATTTATCAGAGTTGGACTTAACCCTGAGATAGCCCCCAAAGCTTCCTTGATTCAAGAAATATCTCTCAATTCTGGCAAGAATGTAACACTCCAGGATCAAACTTCCTAAGAATACAAAAGTTTCTTCTCCTTTATGCAGCAGGGGGTGGGGATAGGGAGGCAAGAAGGTAGAGTGGAATGAGGGGGAGTGGCAATTTAGAAACATTATCCATGAATTATCTTCTTGGTCCATGTAGACAAGTATATATAGTGCTTCCTCAGGAACTATCAAGATAGATAAGACCAAGAGATTTACAGGCAGAGCATCCTAAAACATGTTCCAGCTTGGCCATCCCCAGTTAGAATCTAAGAGATCTCCTTTGGAGAGGGAGCCCTGTCACTATCAACAGCAACTGAAGATCAACTGCTACTGAAGGGTAAGTAAGCTCCAAAACCCCAAGAAGAGCAACTTCTTCAGACCTTCAGCCCACCTGCCCTATTTCCAGGCCACCCTCAAACCATTGTATAGGGAAGAAACCCTTTTGGAGATGCAACTTGGCAACTGTCTCTGTAGATGCTATAGCCCTTACTTCCTCAGCACATATAATAGCTGAAGAAGCAGAAAAAGAGAGTTCTAAATACCAAAGTCCTTGGAGCCATCAGATGCTTCAGCATCAGAAGCTGAGAAGGTTTTAATAATGGAAATGAGATTAAAGAAGATATGTTATCATCTTCCTTACTTTTGCATCCTAAGGACCAGTGTGCCTTCTGATCTGACTTACAGCTGAAGCCTCCTAAGTATACTCATTCCCTATTTTAGAATGTGAACTCCTTGAGATCACTATCTTATTCTTCTGTTTGTTTCTCCAGAGCATTGCAAACATGAAGTGCTTAATAAATACCTTTTCTCTCTCCTTCCTTTTCCTTCCTTCCTTCCTTCCTTCCTTCCTTCCTTCCTTCCTTCCTTCCTTCCTTCCTTCCTTCCTTCCTTCCTTCCTTCCTTCCTTCCTTCCTTCCTTCCTTCCTTCCTTCCTTCATCTCTTGAGCTGATAAAGTTTTTTTCTCAAGAAAAAGTCTCTGACCTATGCTTAGAAAGCTATGTGCTTTTGTCCCAGTGCAGTCATAAGTATTTCCTGGAGGAGAGACCACGTATGCATTTGCCTCCATCCCCCAGGACTGGGTCTGTTCAAATGTGTGTTTTTCTTCTATACAGGGAAAAGAAGAAGAATAGTGGAGGTCAAGTTGGTCTGGCAGCTCACTGTTATAGAACACAGAGAGGGCAGGCTCCTTGTTAATCTCATTCAGCTGGTCATCTTAGAATCAGCCATCATTACTGAAAGCCACTTATGAGTTTCTTCTGTTCTCTAAATAAGGGACCAGTGTGAATATATGTACTGTCCATGGGGTGATGCCTTCTGGAACCCAGACAAAGGTTCCTATCCTTTAAAATCACCAAACTAATCAGGGATTTCTCTGATCATCTTCCTCCTTTTACTGGGGAGCAGAACAGATATATATATATATATATAAAACTCAGGAAATCAGAGCAGAAGAAGCAGAACAGGATAAAGGGTTTAAACCAAGAATAGGCAGAATTCAGAGTAGGATGTGGTGAAATATACCTTTGGCAGCCAACTAAATGTGGCTTGAGGGGGAGATGGGGTAGGAGAACTCTATCTAGCTGGGCTTTGTATAACAATGGCACAGAAATTATCCTCTTCTATTAAAATGTTCTACCAACTAACCTGCTAGAAAGGAGAGAGGCCACAGGATGAGAGAGGCTGGGTTTCTTCTGTTTCATGTGTCACCTTGGCCTTTTCAAGTTATGAATCATTTTGTTCCTATTTTTCTTGTGTTCTCTCTTTTCCCCTTCCACTGTATTTCTGTTTCTGGTTCTATGTCTTTCTTATTTGTTATCTTTTTGCCTTTGTAGGTGTGACAGGGGTGATGGAATTGGGCAGGCTCATTGGCTGCTTATTGAGAGGTTTAGCTCTATCATTCCTTTTAAATTTGTCTTCTCTTACCCACACTTTAATTCAGTCTAAAAGCAATGTAGATTTCTTTTGTTGTTCAGCTGTTTCAGTAATTTTTGACTCTTTGTGATCCCATTTGGGGTTTTCTTGGCAAAGACACTGGAGTTGTTTGCTATTTCCTTCAGCTCATTTTATAGATGAGGAAACTGAGGCAAACAGCGTAAGTGACCTGTCCAGGGTCACACAGCTATGAAGTATCTGAGGCCAGACTTGAACTCAGGAAGATGAGTATCCCTGACTCTAGGACCAGCACTCTTTCTGATGTGCCACCTAGCTGCCCCCCAAAGAGTTCTCTAATGATTCTTTAATGTTATATGTCTGATAGCACTTTTCTGGCATTGTTGCTTTAACAACATTTCTTTAATAGTGTTTCTCCCAAAGTATTTCTCATAATCTTTCTGAGGTGAGAGGGCTTTCACTTTAACCAAATATGACTCTGTTTCATTAGTTTAATCATACACTAGTGGTGTGACCTTAGGTAAATTATTTGGGTTGCCCAAGACTCATTCTCCTCCTCCATAAAATGGGGAAGATGATAGCAGAGGGTGGAGTACCAAACTCCTCCCAATGCTTTCCTTTATAGATGGCTGAAACTGAACTTTTGGACTCACTCCACTCCATACCTGCTACTTCACCTGTTGGGTTTTTTTTTTCCAACTCTGTAGAATAAGATGCTCCTACAAAATACTCCCTGGTGTTTTGTTGTACCCGTACCCCCACCATTTCCTTTTAGATTTCCTATTAGATTGTAAGCACTTAGCACAGTTCCTGGCACATAATAGATGTTTAATAAATGTTTATTGGATTGGAAATAGGTGCTATCTCCATTTTATAAATGAAGAGACTGAGGCAGAGATTAAGTGACTTGCCTAAGTTCACATAGCTAGTAAGTGTCTGATATTGGTTTTAAATTCAAGTTTTCCTGACTCCAGCCCTGTTACTCTATCCACTAGGCATTGGTGGTACACTCTCTACATGATTTTAAATTTGACAGCATGCTATCTTGAAGTATTCTCTAGTGGCTTCATGTCATACTCATACCCATTCTGATTATAGTGAAAAGTCCATGGAATATATAACCGCTTGTTATTGTTCGTTTGTTTCAGTTGTGTCTGACTCTTCATCCCTCATTTGGGGTTTTCTTGGCAAAGATACTAGAGCAGTTGGTCATTTCTTTCTCTAGCTTATTTTACAGATGAGGAAATATAAACAGGATGGATAGATAGATAGATAGATAGAAAGAAAAATAGATGGATGGATAGATAGATATATAGACAGACAGACAGATAGATAGACAGATAGATAGGTAGATAGATAGATAGATGGGTAGAGAGATAGATAGATGTAATATAGATAGGTAGATAGATAGCTAGATGGATAGAAAGATAAATGAATGGATAGACAGATATAGATTTGCACATGTTTGTATGAATAAAACAAACACACACATATCTAGGTGGGAAGCAAATGTTATATTTAACACTGGAAAATAGAATCATAGAATGTAAAAACTCAAAGAAATCTTAAAGGTTATTTATTCCTTTCCTTTTACTTTTTGGGTGAGAAACTGAAGTCCTGAGAGGTCAAACAACTTATCTAAGAGCATCAAGTAAGTTTGATGATGAGAGAACCCTGGTGTACTTTATTTCAGCAGTATCTTCACTGCTTCTCAAATTCTTGTGAAATAATGATCAAATATCCCAAATTTAGTATGCTAGATCATATTTCTCCAGATTTTTAAAATTAGAAATGAGCTACTTGATATAGAGTTACTTCCTTCTATTGCTTTCTGATCTCCTTCTCTCTCTACTCCCCTCCAACCTTCCCTTCCCCCCCACCCCCCAGGTCTCCTGCCCTCCTTCAAGAGTCTGTTTAGTGTCTTGCCTCTGCCATCCTTGGCATGTCTTGTCCTGTGCTGTTTCCAACAGAAACAGTAGAAATGAAATATAAGAGCTTAGCTTCTAAGAACTGTACAGACCAAGGGGGTTGTAGAGGGTGGGGGCAGGGGGTGGAGAAGAAAGCTGGAGAGGGATGGTTAATGAAACGAAATGAGGATTTTTTTTTCAAAGATTGTTGGTGTCGTGGCCAAGCCAAAAGATCTCCAGGGACAGACCCTGTCAAGTTCAACTACAACCAGCCACGGGCCATATCTGAATACTGTAGCTTATTGGGGTGAAGAGTAAAAAAAATCAGTCAAGCCCCTCTATGTTTGGCCTCAATGATGCCAAACATCTGGTTATTTAGAAACATCTGGATGCCTGACTGAGATTTTCACTTTCCCCCCTGACGCCGGGCATCATGTAGAAATGGACTTAAACAGAAATATTTGGAAACTTAAAAACCCTCCCAACGCAGCCCAGTGTGTTTCTTCTTAGGGGTGGCTACAGCAGCTGAAAACAAGAGACCCGATCCTTCCACGTAACATGCTCTTCTAATAAACACTAGCTGTGTAGTTTTGGCCTGCTCTGACGCAGAGCATTCATAGGCATTCTTGCCAGGGGGGAGGGTTTATCAGTGCGTGATTGCTTGCCACAGAAACAGCTCTGGGTCACTTTAGCAGGTGGAGAAATAGTTCCCACTGGGAGAGGAAAATCATTTGCAGAATGTTTTCACTGCTAAATAAATATTTTACTGGCAACTACCAAAGCATCATAAATGCAGTCAATATAAACAAAGGCAGTAATAAACCAGCTTTAATCACAGCACTGAGCCAAACTAAGCCTCAGGGGAGAGAACCCCTATATCTCGGTGGGTCCCCCCCTTCACACTGGGGCCTGCCTGTCTCGGGGAAGCAAAATTGCTTAGAGGATTAAACTGGGCGGCCAACAAGAAGGTCTTGGGACTTGGGAGAGACTTTAGAAATCATCTTGTCCAGACTTGGCATTTTACACAAGGGAAGCTGAGGGCTGGAGAGTGGATGGGACTGCCTGAAATCCCACAGCTAGCAACAAAATCAAGACTCAAGTCTTCTGACTTAATTGAGCCCCCTCTTTTCCATGACCTCATACTCCCTTCTCTGAAAAGTTCCTGCGCCTTTCCTCTAAGAGGTAGTGAGCGACCAGGTGTTAGCGAAGTAAGAACACAGGCTGAGGAGGCAGAAAGACCAGATTTCAGACTTAACTCTGCCATTTACTCAATTTGTCACTTTGGCAACATCACTTACTCCCTTGGAGCAAGTCATGCAACTCTTCTAAGCCTTAGCTTTCTCCTCTACAAAATGGGACTAATATTACTTGGAGTGCACATTTCATGGGGGTTTTGTGGGGCTCTGATGTGATAAGGTATGTCATTGTTCAGTTGTCTCTAATCTTAGTGACTCCATTTGGAGCTTTTTTTCTTTTTGTCAAAGGTACTGAAGTGGTTTGCCATTTCCTTTTCCAACAAATTTTACAGATGAGAAAATGGAGGCAAACAGGGTTAGTGACTTGCCCAGGGTCACACAGCTAGGAAGTATCCGAGGTCAAGTGAACTCAGGTCTTCCTGACTAGCGTAGACTTTCGGTCTAGCATTCTATTTACTGAGCCATCTAGCTGCTCCTTAGGTGTATAGAGTGTTTTTTAAAGATAAATAGAGCACATAAGAGAGGGTAGTTAGGTGGCTTAGGGAGCCAGACCTGGAATTGAATGGATCTGGGTTCAAATCTGAAATCAGATATTTCCTAGCTGTGTGACTCTGGGTAAGTCATTTAACTCCCATTGACTAGCTCTTTTCCTTCTGTCCTAGAGTTGTTAATAGGAGAGAAAGTGAGGGAGAGAAAGAAAGAGACAGAGAGACAGACAGACAGAGAGAGAGAGAGACAGAGACAGAGAGAGACAGAGAGAGACAGAGACAGAGACAGAGACAGAGAGACAGACAGAGACAGAGACAGAGACAGAGAGAGAAAGAGAGAGAGAAAAGAGTTTGGTAGAATGGGAGTTAAGACAATCTGAGTTCAAGCCTTGTCTTTTGGTTGTGGTAGTAGGTAAGCTACTGCATCTCTCAGTGACACAGATGCCTCTGCAGGACCGTAAGTTACAGCATAGGGGCTGATCTGCCTTGTTAGAGAGTTTCTTTATTGAGATTTCCCTTTACTAAAAAAAAAGACTTCTTGTCCTCTTTCCGTCACCCCCAGCTGTTAATGCTTTTCAATCAGTCTGTATGTATGTTCTGTGTTCTAATTTAGACACATCTTCCCCATTAGAATGCCAGATTCTTGAAGGTAAGGACTGTTTATGGAATCCCCCCCTCATTGTATCCTTCCTTAGTCTCTAGCTCCCCTTTTACTCACAATGTCTAGCACATGCTTAAATTTAATAAATGCTTAAAAAATAAACCCTTACCTTTTGTCTTAGAATCAATACTAAATATCAGTTCCAAGGCAGAAAAGTAGTAAAGGCAATGAGAGTTAGGTGACTTGACCAGAATCATACAGCTAAGAAGTGTCTGAGGTCATATTTGAACCCAGGCTACCCTGTCTCCAGGTCTGGTTTTCTATCCACTGAGCAACCTACCTGCCCCTAATAAATGCTTCTTTATTGATTGAAATTACGGTATGGTTGTTCAGTTATTTTTCAGTCATGTCCAACTCTTCGTGACCCCATGTGTTGTTTTTTTTTTAGTAACACTAGTACTGGTCCATCAATGCCTAGGGCACCTCTGAGGCCAAACTGTGTGCTTTTTTTTAATTGAAAAATTTTATTTGATTAAATAATTTAGAATAGTTTTCCATGGTTACATGACTCATGCTCTTTCCCCTTCATCTCCCCCCCCCCCCATATCAGATGCACAATTCCACTGGGGTTTGCATGTGTCATTGATCAAGACCTATTTCCATATTATTGATGCTTGCACTAGGGTGATTGTTTAGAGTCTACATCTCCAATTATATCCCCATTGAGCCATGTGATCAAGGAAATGCTTTTCTTCTGTGTTTCTCCTCCCACAGTTCTTCCTCTGGATGTTCTTTCTCTAAGTCCCTCAGAATTACCCTGGATCCATTGCTGCTAGTAGAGAAGTTCATCACATTCAATTGTGCCACATTCAGTCTCTGTGTACAATGTTCTGGTTCTGCTCCTCTCACTCTGCATCACTTCCTGGAGGTCATTCCAGTTCACATGGAATCCCTCCAGTTCATTATTCCTTACAGCACAATAGTATTCCATCACCAACAGATAACCACAGTTTGTTCAGCCATTCCCCAATTGGAGGGCATCCCCTCATTTTCCAAAAATGGGTTTTCTTGGCAGAGATACTGGAGTGGTTTGTCATTTCCTTCTCCAGCTTAATTTGAAAGATAGGGAAATAGAGGCAAACTTACCCAAAGTCACACAGCTCCTAAGTGTCTGAGGCCATATTTGAACTTAGGAAGATGAGTTTTCTTGACTCCAAGCCTGATACTCTGTCCTCTGTGCCCCCTCCCAAAGATGAAAGCAATAATATTTGTTTTACATACTCCCAAAACTTTTGTAAGGTTTTATTGATGTAGGAAAGGTAGTCTGAAAACTTTATTCTTATTTGTTCATTTATCCATTCATTTATTAATTTTTTATACTCTCACTTTCTCTCTTAGAACTAAGTATTGTTTCCAAGTTGGAAGAGCAGCATAGGCTAGGCAAAGAGGTCACACAGCTAAGAAGCATCTGAGGCCAGATTTGAACTTGGGTTCGATCTGGTGCACTATCCATTGTGCTACCTAGCTGCTTAGCAGTCTGCAAACATTTGAAGAGCACGTGGCTTTTGTCTTCTTATGGAACTCTTCATTTGGAACTCCCTTTATCAATGGCACCTAAAACCCATTTATGACCTAGTAAGTAAGCCCCAGAGAAGAGCCCAAAGAGGTCAAATTAGTTATCAGAGATGAAATTTGTACCTACATCCTCCTTTCTTTGTAAACCCTAAAGCATTATAGAAACATCAGCTTTTAGGACAAAGCTATTATTTTAATTATATTATGATATTAAATATTGGATTCTTTGAGGGGATTTTCACTTCCCATGGGGAAGTGAGGAGAGCCAGGGAAATGACCAAGCTTCCTAGTTCACAGACAAAAGAGTCAAAGCTCAGAGAAGGGAAAGGACTTGCCCAGGTTCACCTAGAGAGTGTTATCAGGGCCCAAGTGTAGCTGCCCAACTGATTAACACTGAACTACCCTGTTTTAGATGCTTCCAGAGGAGTGCTTTCCACTCCACCTCAAGCCTCGGATCCAAAAACCAACCTGGCTCCCATTCCTTAAAACCTCAGGAGGACAAGGCTGTATTATGAGGTGCTGGTTGTTCTCACCATCTTGGTGAGCATGGGAGCGTGCCTCCACCTGAGTGTTTGTGTTTTAAAGGCCCAGTTCATGGTAATAGCCTCTAATTCACCACAAAGCACTACTTGTGATTTTTTGAAATGCTCTTTATATCTGGCTCATACATTTAAAATTATATTAATATATTCTGCACGTGTAGATTAAATGGAGCCGTGTGTTTTTGCCTTTATTAAAGGCTTCTTATTTAGGCTGTTCCTAATATAATTAGAAGAGTTTTTAACCTAGGGATGTGTATATTTAGAGGAATGTAGTGTGGTAAACAGGTCTAAAGGAAGTTCTCTCTGCTCTTCAGAGTCCCCAGTATACTTTCCACTCCTAGTCGTTGCCACCTCAGGGCTATCTTCCAGATCATTCCAAAGGGGCCCTCTCTCTGTCCTTGTTGAACAGGGATGCTTATAAATGGGAGTTAGGAGAAAGGAGGTCAAGCTGTCACTTGCAAGGAGTGAACGAGGCATTGTCCCAGGCAAGGACATCTAAGGGAGTACCTCTCCCCTCATGGTCTTTTGTGGACTTGTGTCCAATTCACCTTGGAGCTGTCACCTCTACTGTCCTATCACTATGGAACTGCTTTCTTGGGGCCCATCTTTCTCCTTGTATGCTTTACTTCTTCCCCCAGTGGGATTGAACCCACAACCGGTTTGTTCTCTGAACTATTGCCACAAACTTGCTATTTGCAGATGATTGAAAGCTAGAAGTAATAGCTGGACTAGTCATTTGGAATAGAAGGTGAAAGATGAATGGAATCTAAACAAGGAAGAGCCAATGAAATCCTGGTTCTTTTTGGTCTTACAGAGAATTCCACAAATGTGTCATAATAATATGGTAACCATTTATTTATTTATTTTGCAAGAGACCCAGAAAATGGAGGGAACAAATTAATGAAGTGGACCATCTGCTAACTATGAAGTGGTAGGATAATGAGAGGGAAAGATGACACTGACTGAAATCAGTAGATCTAGGCTAGAAACCTGGTTCTGCTAGTTCTCATAGTCAGATTGCTGCTGAGGCTTTCTCAATAGCCTCTTTGCCCATATCATGCTGGATTCTTTGGCAAACAACTTCTAAAGTCTGCAGTTCTGGTTAATTTTTTGTTCAGTTCTTTTTTGGATGAAAAAAATTGATGAAGCTTCTCTTTGGGTGTTTTGGCCACTCTTTGGACTTGGTGTTCATTTTAAATCATTTGTTCATTTGTATCCAATTCTTTTTGATTCTATTTGGGATTTTCTTGGCAACGATAGTGAAGTAGTTTGCCGTTTCCTTTTCCAGTTCATTTTACATATAAGGAAACTGAGGCAGATAAAGAGGAGTGACTTGCCCAGGGTCACATAGCTCATAAGGATATGAAGCCATATTTGAACTCAGGGAGAGGAATCTGACCTTAAGTGTTATCTATACTCCATCCAAGGTACCACCTGCTATTTTAAAAGTGGGTGAAGTGGGCTCCTCTGCACCTTTCATGCAGCCATCTTTTCCAATGTTTTGATCTTAAACCAAGAACTTTAGAGTTAGAAACTCTAGAAAAATTCAGAAAGAGAAACTCCATTCAAAATAACTGTAGAAGTTGTGCAATATATGAGATTCACACAGAATCCTAATGAATCCACACAGAAAACTAATGAATCCAAACTTCAGAAAGACCTAAAAAACTGGAAGAGCATTAATTGTCCATCAGTAGGTTGACCCAACATAATAAAAAGGACAATACTACTCAAAGTAATTTGCTTATTCAATATTGTACAAATCAAACTACTGGAGGAGTATTTTATAGAGCTAGAAAAATGGTAACAAAATTCATATGGAAGAACGAAGGTCAAGCATCTGCTGACTCCTTTGAAAAAAATATGAGAAGGAAGGGGCTCTATCAATACCAAACTTCAACTGTACTAAAAGCAATATTATTGAACAGATTTAGTACTAGTTTAATACAGAGAGATCTATCTGTGAAACAGATTAACTACATAATTTACAGAAGCAAACACACACAGTAGCATAATGTTTGATAATTCCAAAGACAAGTTACTGTAGGAAGGGCAAAAATTGCTGGGAAAAAACCCAATCAACAGCTTAAAAGAAATTAGATATAGACTCACATCTCATAAGTGACAGATATAAAAGAGCTACAAATAATATATTATAGATCTTTTATGATATATTATCATTTAATAAATATAATTAAAATAGATTAATATAATAGAAATAACAATATAAAATATGATATTTTATGGTTATATAGTAAAGATATAAATAACTAGAAGTACAAGAAATCAATTACATTTTGCATCTATGGGTCGGGGAAGACTTCATGATTATGTACCTGACAGAAAGGGTCACAAATAAAATGGACAGTATTGATTGTATACCACTGTATTTAAGAGTTTTTATACAAATGTATTTAAAGAAGCTAAAATTACAAAGGAGATAGGTAGCGGGAAAAACAGTTGCAGCAAGTTTTTTTTTTTTTTAATAAACCCTTACCTTCTGTCTTAGAATCAATATTGTGAGCTGTGAGACTTAGGCAGTGGGAGTTAAGTGACTTACCTAGGGTCACACAGCTAGGAAGTGTCTGAGTTAAAATTTGAACCCAGGACCTCCTGTCTCTAGGTCTGCCCTGCAGCAAGTTTTTCTGATAAATGTTTTATATATAAGATAAATGAGGAACTGATTTAAATTGTACGATCAAAAGATATTTCTCCAACTGATAAATCATTGAAGGGCACAAATTGGTAATTTTCAAAGCCAGAAATCTAGGCTTTCCATAGCCTTGTGAAAAGATGCTCTAAATGACTAATAATCAAAGAAATGCAAGGGCAGATAAGTGGTACAGTGAATCAAATTCTGGGCCTGAGTCAGGACTCATCTTGAATTCAGATCTGGTTGTATGACTTTAAGCAAGTCACTTCCCCCTGTTTGCCTTAGTTCCTCATCTTTAAAATGAGTTGAAGAAGGAAACTGTAAACCACTCCATTGTCCCTGTCAGGAAAACCTGATGGGGTCATGGAGAGTTGGACTTGACTGAAAAAATCACTTAATAACAAAATAAAGATCCAAATTAAGCCATCTTTGAAATTCTATTTCATATCCTTCCAACTGATAGAAAAGAAAATGACAAATGTTGGAGGGACTGTGGGAAAAGAGATATGCCAGTGCACTGGTTGTACTTCTGTGAATTAGATCATCCACTCTGAAAAGCAATTTGGACTATGAGTCCAAAAAATTACTCAAATGACTCAGCTATACCACTATGGGGTTTATGCCCCAAACAAACAGACAAAAAATAGGAAAAGCACTTATACATCCAAAAATATTTATACTGGATCCTTTTATGGTAGCCCCGAGTTAGAAACTAAAGAAGTGTCTTCCTGAGGCTAAATAAATTAGAGGATGTCTATGCATTTGAATATTATTAATCTAATTGTGTCATACAAAATGATGCCCTGGACAATATCAGAGGTACCTAGAAAGATCTCTATGACATTACTGAGCAAAGTGAGCAGAACTAAGAAAATTATTTATATAATGATAAAATTAGAGGGAAGACAACTTTGAAAGACTTTGGAATTCTCATCAATGCAATGATAAACCATAACTCTAAAAGATTAAAAATGAGCTGAAGTGCTCACCTCCTTAACTTTTATGGGGGGTGAAAGAATTGTATCATTTTCAATCTGTTATCCTCTCTACTAACAAAGTTAAAATGCAGGAAAAGACATATTTTTGGACATGGTATATGTGGGAATTTGTTTTGATGGATCATATATACATTATTGGGGGCTTTGCTTTTTTGTTTTAAATTTCTCACTGGGACAAAGAGAGGCATTGATTTTAAAAAATAAAAAGTGGGAAAATAGAGAAAGTTGATAAAAAATTATGAGGCTCATAAAAGCATTTTCCAAACACACAGGAGAGAACAGAAAGATATTCAGAAGGATATTCAAGCAAACAAGACAGCTCTGGAGGTAACAATGAAATTATTATTATTAGGCAACTAAGTGGAGCAGTGGATAGAAGGCTGGTTTTGAAGTCAGGAAGACCTGAATTGCCTCAGACACTCAACATTTGTGTGACACTGGGCAAGTCATTTAACCTCTCTAAGCCTCAGTTTCTTCATCTATAAAATGGAGTTGATAATAACATCTACCTTACAAGACTGTTGTAAAGGTCAAAGGGAATAACATCGATATTTCAAAACCCTATGTACATTTTAGCTATTATTACATACCTGAAAAAGCAAGCTGTATGTAAGAAGTGCTCTGTTGTGAGTGTGTGTGTGTGTGTGTGTGTGCGTGTGTTTACTTAGAATAAAGAAATGTTCTTTCTTTTGGTATGTTCATTAAATTCAGGATAACAAAATGAAAAAGTTTCTATTTTGCTAGCAAGTTAATTGTCAAATCATGCCCTTCCCTTTCCTCATCTGTAAAATGGGGATAGGAGAATAATATTTTGCACTATCTGCTGGCTGAGGTTGTTGTGAAAGAAATTCTTTATAAATTATAAAATGTAATAGAAATATAAACTGTTGTGATTATATGCAGTCCTGCAGAAGCCAGGGAGTGGTAAAATACTTATTGCAGCAGAATAATTACCATGGGAGATGTTAATGGATGGATATCCACATAAGGCTGCAATAGGATCTATATTGCTTGCTTGTAAATGATGTTATGAGGTTGGACTTTGGAACTAGAAAAAAAAAGCTGTAGAATCTAGAGCTGACAGATCTTAGATATCATTTATTCCAAGCCCTCTCTTTTATAGAGCAGGAAAATACACGTACACATACATACATTTACATATGTGTGTTTATACATGTGTATATACTTAAAATATATAACTGTATTTCAATTAATCTGCCTGTATAATCTAGTTTCTCTATCATCTCTCTCCCTCTTTCTCTATGCACATATGTAGATATGTGTCTATCTGTTTGTCTACACAACCATTTATCCATCATCTCTACCCTTTCTTTCTATCTATTATTATCTATCAACCTATCTCTCACTAAAAACCCCACCACACTGAGTGGACCTTCTGGTGAACTTATGGTTGGACATGGAACAAAGTTGCATAGAGTGGGCAGATATGGATGAAGTATGTTGGAGGGACAACTCATCCTTGAGATCCCAGATTCAATGGAAAATATCCATCCATCCATCCATCCATCCATCTATCTATCTATCTATCTATCTATCTATCTATCTATCTATCTATCTATCTATTAGATAGTGCAGTACAAGGAGTACAGGGCTTTAAATCAGTAAGACTTGAGTTCAAATCCAGACTCAGATACTTACTAGCTATATGACCCTGGGCAAGTCATTTAACCTGTGTCTACCTCAGTTTCCTTATCTGTAAAGTGGGGGTAATAATAGCACCTACCTCTCAGGGTTGTTGTGAGGATGAAATGAGATAATAATTATAACATGCTTAGCCTGATGCCTTAAAATATTTCTTTTCTTCTCTTTCCCCCTTCTTCATCTCTCAACAATCTTTCACACTTGGAAGGCTGTTACTTTTAAAGGGCTTTACCATCAATTTCAATTTTATTAATCCTGTGATGGTGGTAGGGGGCAGGAATTAGTAAAACCATTTGATAGATAAGCAAAATTGAGCCTCAGCCACCAGATAGGTCTTTCAAGGTCAGTACATCTAGGATCCAGGTCTCCTTTCCTGGATGGTGACTGAGGTCTCATAGCCACTTGTCTTTGGCAGACAGAAGGGTGTTTGAATGGATGAGTAGGAGTGGAGGGTAGAACAAAGAGTACAAAGAAAAGGTTATTAAGGGCACTTTAGGGAACAGACTCAGAAGCTAAGAGTGAAGACCTTGAATTTGATTTCTGCACTAGTGGGGAGTAGAGAGCACATTTAGCTAGCTTTGTTTTTCCCACACTCATCTAATAATAAACCAGAACTTTTTTTTGCTCAATCAGAGAAGAAAACCAAGGTTGACTTAAGATTGGCCAGCTGACAACTTCAAAATGAAACACCTGTATAAAATCTGGGTCCAGCTGCAGATCTCTCTCTCTCTCTCTCTCTCTCTGTCTCTCTCTCTGTCTCTCTCTCTGTCTCTCTCTCTCTCTCTCTCTCTCTCTCTCTCTCTCTCTCTCTCTCTCTCTCTCTCTCTCTCTCTGTCTCTCTCTCTCTCTGTCTCTGTCTCTGTCTCTGTCTCTGTCTCTCTCTCTGTCTCTGTCTCTGTCTCTCTCTCTCCCCCTCTCTCTCTCCCTCTCTCTCTCCCTCTCCCTCTCTCTCTCCCTCCTAAATCTGGAATAGGCCTTTCCATCCCCAAGGGAAGTGAGTCCATCCCAAAGCAGCTATTGCTGACCAAAGTCCAAGTATCTCAGAATTAAAAGGAATGTCAGAGGTTTCTAATCCATCCCGCACTTGAAAAGGAATTCCCTCTCCAATGTCTCCAATGAATAGCCATTTAGCTTGTGCTTGAAGATGAAACTTAAAACCCTGTAATGTGCTCCATTCTACTTTTGTCCAGCTCTAATTGTTAACAACTTTTGGGGTTTTTTCCCCTTACATGGAGGTAAAATCTGCAACCCCCTTCAACTTCCACCCTTCCACTTCTACTTCTGCTTGCTGGAGCCAAGTATAGCTCTAATCCTTTATCAGAATGACAGATCATCAAGTATTTGAGGGCAGTGATCAGTTCCCCTCCAAGCCTTCTTTTCTCCAAGCTAACCATTCCCAGTGCCTTTGACCAATATTCATTTGCTATGATTTCTATTCCTCTTATTACCCAGGTCACTTTTCTGTGGACCTGTGCCAGGTTTTCAGCATCCTTCCTAAAATGTGACACCTAGAACTGAGGACAAGAAGGCAGGCTATAGCTGGATTATCATCTCTCTTGTCAATACAGTGCTTCTAATAATATATCTCAAGATCACTTTAGATTTTTCAGTTATCCTATGACATTATTGACTCAGAGTAAGCATTGAGTCCAGTAAGATTCCAGATATTTTTTAGTCTTGCTATGTGTTCCCCATCTTGTATCACAATCCAGTGAGAAAGGAAGACATTCATTCACCATTTCATCAATAAGCAATCAGAAGTGGACAGCTAGATAGCTCAATGGATTGATAGCCAGGCCTGGAGGTGGGAGGTCCTAGGTTCAAATCTGACATCAGATACTTCCTAACCATGTGACACTTAACCCACATTGTCCAGACCTTGCCACTCTTCTGATTGAGAACCAATATTTAGTATTGATTCCAAGATGGAAGATAAAGTTCTAAAAAAGAAAGCAATCTGAGGCATAGCACAATGAAGTGATGTATCCAAAATCACACAGGAAACTAGGAACAGAACTAGGATGAGAATTCAGTTTTCTGACTCCCAATCCATCAATCTTTTCTCCATATCTTGATTTTAGCAGAAAGATTTTCTGCTTTTTATTTTCTCAGGAGATCCAGATGAGCAGAGGTTGTGAATAGAAGGTAGTGTTGCATGGTGTATATTGAGAACAGTTCTGAATTTGGAACCTTCTCATCACTTTTGAGAGTTGACTACTACGATAGCTTTCAAGGAGTGTAAAGAAGCCTATAGCCTCTGAAGGATGTTTTCTCTTTTCTTCTTTTGATCTTAAAAAATTATTGATATATTTTCTTAATATATTACTTATATTTCCCAAAGTATTTTCCTCCTTTCTCCTTCCTAGGGAGCAACTACTTATATTGAGAATTACAAAAGAGAAAAGAAAAAGTTTGGTAAAACTAACCAACACATTGAAGAATTTTTACATCATATGCATTGTTCCCTACCCATAGTTCTCCACCTTTGCAAAGAAATAGTGAGGGACAAGGGACAAGGGGGCAGGGAAACATCTTCTCATGCATTTTCTTTGATGGCAAGCTTGGCCATTTTAATTTTGTAGCACTCAGTTTTTATTGTTTTTCTGTTTTTTTCCCCCACTTAGACTGTTGTCG
Organism: Monodelphis domestica; assembly: GCF_027887165.1. Lineage (NCBI taxonomy): Eukaryota > Metazoa > Chordata > Mammalia > Didelphimorphia > Didelphidae > Monodelphis > Monodelphis domestica. The sequence goes on from NC_077233.1 coordinate 66,529,068, forward strand.
TCATTGTGTATGTTGTTTCACTAGTTCGACTTTCTTCACTTTGTATCAGTTCCTCTAAGTCTTCTTGTGCTTCTTTGTATTGATCATATTCATCATTTTACTGTATTGCATTACATTCAAGTATTCCAACTTGTTTAGCCACTCATCATTTGATAATCTACTTTGTTTTCAGTAATCTGCTACTACAAAAATTGTGCTGTACATCATTTGAGATATATGGGGCCTTTCTTTTTTTTTTGTCAGTGACTTCTTTGGGATGCACATCTAGCAGTGGCATCTCTGGGTCAAAGCATATGGACATTCTTGGCATAATTCAAATGTTTCCAGAATGGTTGAACCAACACACAATTCTATCTATAGCATTTTAATATGCCTATCTTTCATAGCACCTCCACTACTGACTATTCCATATTTTGTCATATTTGTTTGTTTATCAGGTGAAACCTCAGAGTTGTTTTGATTTGCATATTTCATTTTTTTTTGATTGGGAAAATTTTTTCATAGTGTTTTTAAAAATTAAAGACTTAGTTTCTTCTGGGCTGAAGTACAGGGAGGGGTTACTCATGAGTCCAAACCCACTACTCATCAGTTCAGAAGCTTTCGACTACTGTATTTATGAACTGGACTGTTTTCTTAGGCAATCTGATATTCCTCTGCTTCTGACAGGCTCAACAAAATGGTATTGATCTTGGTGCTGACCTCCTATTGGCTTGTCCACTGCAGCTCAGAACTCCCAAGCTCATGAAATCTATTTCCTTTAGTCTTCTCAGTAGCTAGGAGTACAGGTGTATATCACCAAATCTAAACTTGGATTGTTAATAGTTTGCAGTTCTTTTTTTTGAGAATTATTTGTTCATATTCTTTGTCCATTTGTATATTGGGAATGGCTATTGCTTTCCTTTTTCTGAAAGCTCTTCTGGCATCAAAACGTCCTTCCATATTTCTCCTTTTATTTGCTGCTGTCTTCTCCTTTACCTGTTTGTTTGGCAAGCAAGGATTTTATAGAATAAGTGATAACTTTCAAGACTTGATTATAACTGACAGTGGAGGGGAAGAGAAAGACTATGAGAGGAATTAATGAACAATAGCATTCCTTCCCTACAATATCTTGGATATCAAAGAGCCTAAAATATAGTAGAGAAAGTGTGACCTAAATATGTGGGAAAATAAATAATGATATGAAGGATAAATCCATCTATCACTTATTAAGTGCCTACTATATGCTAGACAGTATATTAGAAATTGGGGATACCAACAGAAAAATGCAATAGTCCTTTCCCTCAAGGAATTTATATTCTATTGGAGGAGACATATAAATATATATATATATATATAAATATTAAAAAATAAGTACAAGGTATGGAAAAGAGATATCAGTGGCTAGGAAAAGCCAGTTGCAGGAAATGATATTTGAACTGAAATTTTGAAATAAAATAAATTAGGTATTCTAAGAGGTGGGGTTGATAAAGAATATTTTAATACAAATAAGAGATATCATAGATAAGTCTAAAATGAATTTCAAAATATGTGAAAAATTACATTTTTTCTGTTAGAATGCAAGACAAGAAGAAATTGACGTCTAGAGTGATTAATGAAGGCTTCATAGATGAGGTAGGATTCAAAAGAGGTCTCAAAAGTTCCTTCAAATGGTGAGAAAAAGAAACAAATGGGAGAAGACAAGGAGAAATAATTAGATGGGGCATATTTATGCTAAGACCATAAAACTTCACAGCTGTTATAAAGTCTAGAAGGCTGAGTTAAAACCTTATATGAAAAAGAATAAAATTTTATATAGATAAATTTAAAGCCCTGAATTTATGCTAACAATCAGCAGTATAAGTAAATGTCTGTATTAAGACTTCTGGCAAGACATCAGAGTGAGTGAAGGTATACGTATCAATCCAGATGACACTCTTCCTTCCACCTGCCCCTCTGAGGTCTCCTAGTGAAGTCTGGAGTGCTGGATGAATTCCAAAGGCTGGGTCCTGTCCAAGTGCCAGCCTTATTTGTTTAAAATCTTCTTGAGCATCCAGTTTGTACTCATGATCTGTTCCTTGATATCTCCACTCTGGGACAGGCCTTCCACTGTTTTAGATACTAAAAACACAAGTGAGATGCGTCATAATAAAGTAATGGACTTTTTAAGGAAAAAAGAACAGGAAGCAACATATCAAATTAAGTAATAAATATATAACAATAATGTGATAAAAAAGAAAACACCCCTTAAAGAGGAAATGGAAGATTTTGACCTCAAAAAACAGAATCAGAATAAAATTAACAGGATAAAATCAAAAGAAAACAACATGAGAAGAACACATGAGTTTTTATCCAGGCTAAAGTAACTGACCCAAGTGAAAGGGAGATAATTTGGGAAACATGTTTTTTTTTCAGAAAAGCATGATAAAAAAGCCTAAATATCATATTTTAGGAAAAATACAATTATTTGTTCAGAAGTATTGGAAGTAAGGAGTATAGAGTGATAATATTCATGGGATACCACTAGAGTGGAACTCTAAATTTAAGTTGCTCAGAAACAAAATTGCCAACTTTGAAGTACCAATACCAAGTAAGAAAAATTGCAGGTAACCAAGAAAAAATTCATTATCTGCTACAAAAAATTTGTTTGAATTGATCAACTACTTCTAATTTTAAAACAATTTAGAAAAAATTGTAATATATTTAGAAAAACAAAAGGGATCAGTTTTCATCTTCCAAATATTACATATCCTTTAAAGCTAAGGCTAATTATCAATCAAAGAGGAAGAGTTTGACCAATTATTTTTGAAGAAGTAAGAAGTTAGCAAGATATTTGGCATGAAAGACAAATATAGTCAAGAAAAATAAATATGGTTAAGAAAATCTGAACAATGAGATTGAACTGTAAAGATGTCTTTAAAGAAACCAATATTAGAGGGTCAGTGAAAGAATGAAAAGAGAATAATGAAGAATCTAAAAGGCAAGATAGCTAAGATGGTTAAAAAAGTTAAGCAAAGGGAAAGAGGAACATTTGAATCAATATTCCATAAGCTAAAACACATGTTCCCTTATAATTCAATTGGGGAAAGGTTCCATATAAGAAAGGAGGGAAATCAGCTGACTATGATGAGGAAGTAAAAGGAAAGGAAGGGATGGAATTAGGGAGAATGGACTCCTGACTATCCTGAAACTCCCTAATAAAATGAAAGAGGATGGCATAATGGATAGGAAAGCAAAACTCAAAAATGTGATGCAATCAAGAAACCTAGTAAATATAAATACATATAGAATGGAAATGAAAAGTTGGAACAGAACTTACTGCTAGAAACCTCCATGGAAATAGAAGTTGTAATCATGTTTTCAGGTAAAACAACAACAAAAAATGTACATTTATGAGAGAGAGACAAAGAAGGAAACAATTTCACTTAAATGTTTCATAAACAATAAAATAACATCATTACAAAATATTATATGAGTATATACATATATACGCAATTCAACATCTAGTTAAAGAAAAAGCTAACTAAATTGAAAATAGGTAAAGACAATAAGATAATAATTGTAGGAAACTTATGTTCACTGCTAAAAAAAACTAACAGAAAGGGAACATAAAAGTAATTAGAGAGGAATAGACTGTAGGAAGAATTAGATTAGAAAATTTTATGGTGTCTTCTGAATAGGAACATTAACGAATATGTATATGTCTCAATATTTCATGATAACATTTCAGATATTATCATGTACTAGGTATGGTTCAAGGAAGAGACAATTATATGACTCAGTGGATAGAGTACTGGGGCTGGAGTCAGGAATACTTCAAGTTTGACTTCATACACTAATTAGTTGTGTGACCTTGGGCAAGTCACTTAACCTCTCCTTGCTTTATTCTACTGGAGAAGGAAATGGGAAAGCAATCCAGTTTCTTTGCCAAGAAATCCCACAGACAGTATGGTCGACGAGGTCATGACTAAACAAACAAACAAACAAACAAAAAACAAGGGCACAAAGAAATAAAAGATCAATGTAAAAGGCAGAAATATCAAATACAACTGTTATGAATCATATGTTGATAAAGGAAAAGTAACCAAGGAAGCATAAGCAAATGCAGATTAAGTAATAGTAACCTGAATAAGGAGTAAAAAAATGAGAAAAAATAAAAAATCAAACTCTTACAAATAATAGAAATAATAAATATATTAAAGAAAATGATAGTAATGAAAAATCCATTTGACAAAAGTCTGAAGATTTTGGTAACTGAGTTCAGTATATACCAATAGTATAACATGACTGTAAAAAGAAGTAAGTATATTATTGAATAGTAGCAATAATAATAACGATGATGAAGATAGTAACTAGCACTGGTAGAGTGCTTTAAGGTCTGCCTGGTGCTTTTTATATTTTAGCTGATTGTATAGTGTCCAGAAGGAGGGAGGTGATAATGCTGCTGAAGAATGAATATGTTAGGCCATAGCTGGAGTATTTTGTCTAGTTTGGGTTTTATATTTAAGGGGAACCCTGGTCAATTGGAGTGCAGGAAGAGGAGGGCGGCCTTGATAATAATAAGAGAAGTTAAGTCAAGGGAGAAAGCATAGTGTAGTGGAAAGAACAGTAGTATTAATGTTGGGCTGGGCTCTTTCACTCACTAGTTATATGATGAATGGAAAGTTATTTTTGGTCTCTGGTCCTTTTTATTATCTATAAAATAAGATGGCTACTCTAAATAGTTATTAAGGCTCTGCAAAACAGAGCAGAAAGCAGGAATTTTCCAGGCTGAGGCTAAATTCAATTGGGAGTGTGTGTGTGTGTGTGTGTGTGTGTGTGTGTGTGTGTGGGTGGGTGCAGGAGTGGGGGGAGGCAGGGGTTCACCTGTTTAAATGTATCCACATAAGAGAATGGGTATTTGGCATCTCAGAAAATCAAGTCCTGGGAGAGAGGTGCCATAGCAACAGGACCCTTGGGGCTGGTGATCCTACATTAGGTGAAGGAAGGGAGATGATTGTGTCTGAGATCTAGGATTTGTGGAAGGAGGGTAGATAGGAGTGCCATTATAAGACATGTAGCCTTGGCATCCTGGACAAAGCCTTAGTCTCCCCACATTAATTATAGCTCTTCCTTCCAGCTCTGCCATTCTATGAGTCTATATGCATCCTCTAATAGATCTGTTTTGTAAATATTTTTGTTCCTACATTGGATTAATTTAAAGAAGGGGTTACCTTCTCTGGACCTGAGGATATTGCGAAAATGAATTAATTTTAAACTAGGAATACACACATTATAAATAACTCCATGTGAATTGTTATTGTAAGAATATTTCTAGCTAGGAACACATTATACTTGCTCTTCTACTATGTTGGGAAGTCTCTTTCTGGACTTCAGTTTCTTCCTCTTTAAATGAAGGAATTGAATAACTTAACCTTAAACATCTCTTTCAGGTGTGATATTCTTGAATTTTATGAATAAAAAGAGGAATTAGAACAAAAATGGAATTTCCCTTTTGTATCATCAACCATTTATTAAATAATGACTGCATTTAAAATTTAACAAGAAAAATGTAATAGAAAGAGCATTGGATTTAAACATAGAACCTTGGTTCACAGGATCACATCTAGAGTTGAAGCAGATCTCAGAAGTCACCTATTCCCAAACTCTCATTCTACAGATGGGGAAACTGAGATCCAGAGAAGTGAATTAACTTGTACAAAATCACACAGCTTATAATAAGTGGCCAAGTGGAGAGTGGTAGGCTAGAGGCCATCTAATCCAAGTCATTTGTTTTCTGGATGAGGAAACAGGTCCAGGATGATAGTTACACAGGGAGTAATAGGCAGAGCTGGGATCTGAACCCAGGTCCTCTCATTTCAATTCCAGTGGTCTTGCCATTTTATCTCTCTTATCTTGCCACTCCACCTCTCATATTGTTGAGGACATTCTGCCTTTTGTATGAGCTGAAATAGAATGATCTTTGAAGTCTCTTCCGATTTGGGCAATCTCTGAATATTTTATTTCTCAGGGGAGATTTTCTGTTTCATTGAGGATATCTAAGATCACGATGTTTTAGTCCCAAGGAATGTCCCACTTATGGTGGGAAATTCAGGTCCTGAATGCAAGTGTTCAGATATTTTGGTAGGCTGCCACTGTTAATGCCCCAGACTTGGTGTGGTTCAGGGACCTCACATCATTCATAGAAGGGTTGTTTTCAGGGACAATGGTGCTGAGTGGTGACAAAAGAACAAGAATCCCATCTTTCTTTTCTGGCTAGCGCACCTTTCCAGACTTACTACTCATTCATTACCTCCTCTCATGCACTAGACCACAGTACAGCCATATTGGTCCACTTGCTGTTGGTTATAAACATTTCATCTCTGTCTTTTCACTGGCTGCCTCCATCTCTGTGAGATATCCCTTACTCATTTCTACCTCGTAGAACCTCTAGATTCCTTCAAATCTCAATGCAATCTATACTCCTTGGCCATTCCTATTCTCCTCAGCTGAGTAGATTTTCCCACCCCTGAAAACACCTTCACTTACTTTGCATATATTTTGTGTCTGCTTATGTGATATTATAGAAAGAGAGTTGACTCTAGAATGTGAGGAGTTGAGTTCAAATCCTGCATATGACATTACCTGTATGGCCTTGATCACATGGGGGTACCTTTCTTGAATCTCAGTTTCCTCATCTGCAAGATGAAGGAGTTGAACTAGATGGTCTTGGAAATCTCTTGCAACTCTAGATCTGTAATTGTACATATCCATTTTCCTCCATAGGATTTAAGATCTTGAAGGCAGAGATTATTGCTTAATAAGTATTTGTTGATTATTGGATATAAACTGAACAATTTCAGTCTTTCCTATCTTCTCCTCACGTCAGTTGCCCCAATCCTTTGACAGCTAACCAGGGCATCTCATTAGTTTATAAGTCCCTGCCCTGCTTTCTTGCTCCACCCCTACCCTCCAGGAGGATAATGGACAAGTCCTTTCCCTCTAGTGAACTACTAAGCCAGTCCCAGAATCACTTTGGATACCTTGGCTTCAGAAAGAGGGAGAGAGTGAATTGATTGCCGAGCTCACCAAGTACTATGAAAGCATAAACATGAGGGCTAAGCTGTTTTTCTTCCTTTGACATATGTGCCACTATTTCAGCTTTGCATGAGTAAAACTGGTGTTTGGCTTGGCACCCCCTGGGCAAGCTTAGAGGAGCTGGCAGAGGAGACAGACAGTTCCTTGTGTGCAGAGTAATGATTAGCCCTGGTGAAGACCAGGGGAGGTTCATGGCGACCACACTGAGATCCTTGCAGCATTTGGAAAGTAGGATGAGGCAAGAGGAGTTTCCTATACTCAAGGCCATTAAGCAGCCCAGATGTAAACCTGCTCCTTCTTCCTCCCTGGCCATGGAAAACAGGATCCTGAAATTTTTCTTCAGAAACAGCATGCCAGAAGGATGTTCTTTAAGGCTTGGGGAAAAGCAGTTATCTTAGGTTCTTGAGATCAATACTATTTAAATGCCCCACATATCTCAGGGGAAATAAAATAATAGTCGTGATTCACATTTTTATACTGCCTTATTTTTCACTTTCTTCACAATATCATGAGATAATCAATGAAAGTATTATTATCCCAATTTTACAGATGAGAAAACTGAGGTTCAGTGAGTTGAATCAGTCAAAGGCCTTGCAGCTTGAAGTTTGGAACAAAAATTTAAACCCAGGACTTCTGATCACAAGCCTAGAGTGGTTTCTCCACCACCATAGCTGTTCATGACCAGGAAAGGGAGGAGAAATTGTGAGAAATATTCCAGATAATAAGATATTTCTCTACACACAGCTATTTTTGTTGTTTTGTCATTTCAGTTATATCCAACCCTTCATGACCCTATTTCAGGTTTTCTTGGCAACGATACTAGAGTGGTTTTCCACTTCCTTCTCCAGCTCATATTACAGATAAGGAAACTGAGGCAAACAGGGTTAAGTTTCTTGCTCAGGGACACACAGCTCTAAGTGCATGAGGTCAAATTTGAACTCAGGAAAAGAAGTCTTCCTGATCTTAGCTCTCTATCCACTGTATCACCTAGCTGTATCACCACTCTATCCCTAGCTATAGGCATCTAATAAGTTAGATTAGAAGACTAGGCTTTCAGATTGATCAAAGACCCCTTCAGGCCTGAAGCTACACTGGTTGTCACCCCTAGATAATATGGAGGAGTTTGTTCTTTGACCTGTATCACTCAGAAACCTGTATTTGGCAACTCATCTTTAAATTTTTTAAAATTAAAAAAAATTTTTGTTATTCCATTTGGTTTTAACCAATGGATTTTTGGGTAAGGTTCTTTTTTTTTTATTTCCCATATGGGTTTGGAACTCAGGGGAGGCTGTAGATCAATGAAAGGGCCAAGAAAAGTGTGTGGACCAGTTTCTGGGGACTGGAGAGAGTATGGTGACAATGGCTTAGGGATCAATTCACCCAGCTAGAGACAGGGGTGGGGGAGCCTATGGGCAGAACAAAATGGCACTTCCAGATGAGAGCATTCCAAGGGACTTTAGGACCATTAATCAGACTCATCTAGGGCTGGAGTGAACCTTAGAGATGATTTTAGGCCAACATTATCCCCACCAATACACAGATAAGGAAACAAAGATCTTGAGAGATGAAGTTCATACAGGTAGCAAATAGAAGTCACAATTCAAACCCAGGTCTTCTACCTCCAAATCCAGTGTTCTCATTACTTTCAACTGCTTTAATTTGTGACATATCCTGCCAATCCCATGAATAATTTGGGTAGTTATCATTGCTGTATCTAAGAATTCCTATGACTTCTAAAATTTGCTGTAGCTATCATAGATTCAGGGACTCTTTTAAGCAGTCTACCTGACTTTTTCAAATATGAAAGAATTAGAGAAAATTCCACCATGAGATGCTCAAATCCAGCACTGACTCAACTGCTCCATCACTGAAGCCTTCTCTGCCAACGACTTTAATTATATTTGTCACTCGTCCCAAGAACTGCTCAGCCAAACCTAACCCAGATCCCAAACTCGCCCAGCCCAAAACCTGGAACATGGCTTGGACCCAGAGCTCACATCAATCTGTCCCACAGCCCAGCTCAGCCCACCCTAGAAGAATCTGATGCCTCAATTTTGGACTTTTAAATGCCATATTTAATTAACTATGACCTAACTGTAAAATGTGTGACACTGGTTCCTACCCTGCAGGTTGTGGACTCCTAGGAGCTACAGAGTTATTGTAATGGGGTTCTTGCCTCCATATGTGTGCCATCCATGTCATTAAATGACTCAGTATAGCATATAAGTAAACATGCCTTCTGTAGATTGAATTACTGTTAAAGGATTATACGTTTAGATTTAGAAGGACCTCTAGTGAATATCTGGTCCAATTCTCTCTTTTTATAGGTGAGGACACCAAGACCCAAAGAGACTTAGTGCTACTTAATGAGTAGTAAGTGTCAGAGGGAGGATTTGAATCCACATATTGACAGTAGATTTTGTGTACTCCCCATATAAATATATGCACACATATATTTGTATATATGAAAATATACGTACACATATGTATGTTGTTCAGCTGTTTCATTTCCATCTGACTTTGTGACCCCATTTGGACTGTTTTTGGGAAAAAAAAACCCACTGCAGTGATTTGCCACTTACTTCTCAAGAGCATTTTACAGATGAGGAAACTGAGGCAAACAGGGTGAAGTGACTTGCCCCGAGTTACACAGCTATTAAGTGTTTAAGGCCAGATTTGAACTTAGGAAGATGTGTCTTCCTGACTACACAAGTTTGTATGTATTATTATTTTTCAAATGCATGCAGATGCTATTGTGATTAATAAGCTACAAAATTATTTTTAAAGTGTCCATTTCATAGTAGCTTTTTTGTCATCATGTATTTTTTCAATCAAATGAAACCTAATAGCTACTCTTAGGTGAGGGTCCAGTTTTTTTTAGAAGTTAAAAAGAGGAGGCAGTTTGGTGGCTTTCAGTGGACTGAGAGCCAGGCCTACAGATGTGAGTTCAAATCTGACCTCAGACACTTCCTAACTGTGTGACCTTGGGCAAGTCACTTAACCCCCATTGTCTAGCCCTTTCCACTCTTTTTTTTTGTATTTCAATTAATTTATCAATAATCAATAATCAATCAATTTTATTTTATTTTTTAAAGTTAATTTATTTATTTAGAATATTTTCCCATGGTTACATGATTCATGATCTTTCCCTCCCCTCTTCCCTCCCCCCTCCTGTGGTTATACATGTATCATTGTTCAAAATCTATTTCCATATTATTCATATTTGCAATAGAGTGACCTTTTAACCCAAACCCAATCATATCCCCATCTAATCATGTGATCAATAATATGTTTTTCTTCTGCATCTCTACTCTGACCCTTTCTACTCTTCTGCCTTGGAATCAACACACAGTACTGATTCTAAGATGGAGGGTAAGAGTTTTTTTTTTTAAGAAGTTAAAAAGAGATTTTTTCAAAAAAGTTATTTATTTATTTGATTAATTGAGAATATTTTCCTATGGCTAAATGATTCATGATCTTTCCCTCCCCTCTTCCCTCCCCCTCCTGGGGTTTTACATGTATCATTGATCAGAACCTATTTTCATATTATTAATATTTGTAATAGAGTGATCAAAAAGAGATTCTTTTACTTGAAAAGGCAAGGAAATACCGGTGTCCAGTAAAAAGCTTTATGGAGTGTAGGGCAGAATATGGCATGTAGTATTTAATATGACAGTAGGGGAAAACAGTGTACAATACAGTAGTAGCAGGGGTTTTTGTTTGTTTACAAGAAGAAATAAATGCTACATGTTTTTTAAAAAAGGAACCAGGAGACCTAGGAATTCTAGGTATTAACCATTTTGTGTTTGTCCCTGAGCAAGTCATGCATCCTGCATTTGTTAAGTGGGCATACAACCCCCTACCCTTCCCTTCTTGATCCAACATTTTACAGAGGAAAGAATACCCTGATCCATAGGCTGAAGCAAATATATACAGAATCATCCATTACCTGTTAGATTTGATAGAAATCTTCGGCATTCTATTGCCAATTATCCCTCCATTTTTTAAAAGGCATTTTCTAAGCTTCTGCCAGACTCTGTGCTAAATGTGAAGGATATGGTTGTCCCAAATTGATCAGAATTTCTTAAGGGATTGACCCACTCTCTTAGTCAGCAGCACTAATGACCCAGGCCAAATTTCAATTTAAAAGATGAAATGACCTATAGTGCATAGGGTGGTGTAGAACTACTCTTAAGCCACAATCTGTTAGAACTGCAGGCTTCAGGGAAAGCTTTATCCCATCCATTACCCACAGGTGAAGTTGGGCCAATCATCAAAAGCTTCTGATCAGGCAAATTTCTATATGGAAATGCCCAACGGGTCCTGAATCTACCCGAACGACTGAATCCTTATTGAATATACTTTCTATCCTATGAACAAGTCATTCTCTTTTTGCTGACGTCTGAATGACCTACAAGTGTCTTATTTCATTTCAAAGCAGAATTTAAGCTCTCCTTGTATCCTCTCTTTGGAGCATAGCCTAAATTTGAAGGGCCCCAACTCCATGTGAGGAGATCTGTTTATTGCCTTGGATGATTAGGAAGACACATAATATAGCCAACAGCTATGAGGAAGTTGTGTCAATAGTCTTGGGGTCAGCCTTCTTAGATTTTAGGAAAAGAGCTAATCTGACCCATACAGGGTAGGAAGGTATGGAGAAGCTTGGCATATCATAGAGATGATCTTGTCCAAAGTCCTCATTTTACAGATGAGGAAACTGAGACCCAGGGAGTCAAGTGACTTTATTAGGATCACACAACTAATTACTGGTGGAGCTAAGACTAGAAGCCAGATTTCCTGAGTTCCAGCCCTGTGATCTTTCCAGTATACCTTACTGCTATTATATGTTGCATTGGTGTTGGAAGAAAGCCTCAGTGTTAGAATATTCTGTAGTCTGGTATTCAGGATATCCAAGGGTGTTGGTGAATAAGAATAATGCTTCATAGACAAGACTATTGTTTTCTGACAATATTCCTCAGCATTTCCCCTAACTTCCTCCTGCAATGCTTCAACATGTTAAGGTGATGACCTTATTTTTTTACAAAGGTTTTATTTTTTCAATTGACAAAAAATAAATTTTACTGACATCTTACCTCCTACCTTCCCATTGAAAAAACAAAAGCAAAACAAGATCTTTGTATTGTATTGCATACTAAAAATATAAATTATAAATGTATATTGTAAAGTAATATAAATGAAAAATATAAATTATACATTTATATTGTAAAATAATGTAAATGTAAAAATGTAAATAACAATTGTGCAGGATGAAACAAAACAAATTCCTCACCTTGACCCTGTCTAGAAATAGATATATGTCCCATTCTGCACCATCAAGTGATAGATGTATCACCCTTTTATCAAGAGGTGGGCAGCATGCTTCATTGTTGATTCTCTGGAAGCATGTTTGGCCATCATACTGATTAGAGTTCTTATAGCTTTCAAAGTTGTTCATTATTATAGTGTTGTTACTATTTTATACATTGCCCTTTTGCTTTCACTCACTTCACTTTCCATCAGTTCATAAAGCTTTCCCCAGGTTTCTCTGACTCAGTCCTTTTAATCATTTCTTATGGCACAATAGCATTCCATTACTTTCATGTAAAGTCATTTCCCAGTTGATGGACATCCTTTGCTTTTCCTATTCTTGGTTTCTACAGAAAAAAGGTGCTAGAAATGCATTTTTTTGGTATTTATAGGTCGTTTTCATCTTTTATCTTTTGAGGGTAAAGATCTAATAGCGGTATTTATAGGGAGAAGGATATGTTCAGTTTGGTAACTTTTGGGGCATAATTTCAAATTACTTTCTATATTGGCTAAAACAATTCACACCTGAATTAATGGTAAAGCTAATAATTCTCAACAGGGGTCACAAAAAAGCGAGCCATTTCTCCCAAAAGGATCTTTGGGATTTCATGACCAGATGCCTACAAATCTGCCTTTGGCATAGCCCTTCAGGGATCTCAGCTTTTCAGAGGGATGTATGAGCAAAGGTTTGCATTGGAAATAACCCACAGTTTTTGAGCCAAGAAAAAAAAAGTTTCTCCTTGAAAACTAGGCAGAGATTTTTCTTGTTGGAGGGATGTATGTTCTGGAAGACATTTTCTTCCGGAACAGCCATGACTTGTCGGCATTGAAGACTTGCCTGGCACAGTAATCTTCCTCTCCAGTGATATTTGCCAAGATTTTGGGAAACCTTGAGCCTCTATCCATCTTTAAAGCCCCAGCAACTTTAGCTTGCACTCTGATCTTAGGTTGACATAACCTGCATTGAAACACATGGCCCAAGCCTGACTTGGATCCCAAACCTTTGTGTTGTTCTTTTATGTCAAAAGATCTTAGAGAAAGTTGCCTGGGAAGCTGTTGTTGTTCCCTTGTTTTTGAAGAGAACCAATAACACTATGGAGAGATGTCTTAACTTACTCATTAGTTGGATTTAAGTGAGGCTTCACTCTCTTTTCCAGTCATCAAAATCCAGTGGAAAGAAAAAATTCAAGACAACTGGTGATGACCCAGGATGCAATGGATGACCTTGGCATCTTTGATGTCTAACCAAGCTCTTTGTGCTCCACAGTGCCTACTTCTGCTGTCTATATGGCTATTTGAACAAACTCTTCTCCAATACCCATTCCACTGGGAGAAGTCTTCACATGCTTGGGGTGGACATTTTCCTGAACACACTAATGGCCTGTCAGTTGCCCTCAATTTGGTTTAGCCCATCTACTGAAATGGGTTTACTGGGATGTGGCTGCTCTACATGCTATAGCTTCTTGGAACCACAGATAAAAGTTAGATGACAGGTGGACACCAAAGGTGAATGAGAAGTCCGAAAATGGCTCATTAACCATCACAACAGTGATGGTCTTCCCTGAGCATCCCATATTCATATGTAGTCCTCCTCCAATTGCCTTGCGCTGTTGCTACAAATTGCAGAGACACAGTTATAGTTTGACAACATTTTAAATACCAAGTGTACATATCCATGCTGCAATATTTTATTATTATTTTTGTTATCAGTACATGTGCATCATGTCAAAACAAGAAAAGAGATATTAAAATTTTTATTCTTATTTTTATGAACTTAAGTCTAAATTTTGAAACACTTATTGAATACTAAATAATTTTTGAAATTAGCTATTTTTTGCATACTTGATATTTCTTTCTTTCCTTAAAAACAAACAAAAAACCTTTACCTCCTGCCTTAGAATCAACAGTATGTACTGGTTCCAAGGATGAAGAGCAATAAGGACTAGGCTACTGGGGTTAAGTTGACTTGCCCAGGGTTACACAGCTAGGGAGTATCTGAGGTCAAATTTGAACCCAACATCTCCTATCTCCAGGCTTGGAGATCTACCCTCTGAGTCATCTAGCTGCCCCTTGAAATGTTTCTAATTCATTCTAAAAATATAAGGCAAATCAGTGCTTATATCTGAAATATAATGTAACAGAGTCATTTTGATGACAACTAATATTTGAATCCAAAGTGATGTCCAGCTCCTTTATATACTTTCCTTGCTGTCAAAAGTTAAAACACGAAGGAAGGCATTCATCTCTACACAAATCTGAAGTGTATATATTTTCTGAGCTCAAAGTATGGTTCCAGTAGCATTATTTTGGATTTTGCTGCAAGTGCAAAAGAAAATTCCGTATTTCAAGATCCATTTAGATATGCATTTGAGAACCTTTCACCTAACCCTCCATTGGAAATGATTAATCTGCAAGGTAATGACATGCTAAAAGACAATTATCAAGAAAAGAATCTAATAAATTCTATCCAAGTGCTATCAAAGTAATTAATATGCTCATTTAATTTGTGTTTATGGATTGAAATTAATATTTAGGAGTACTTATTTATGTAAAAAACATTTTTAAAGACAAAATATATAAAATTTAATTATAGATGAACACTGACACTAAGAAGTTGAAATTGTTTTTGATGACAAGAGAATACTTAGAACTCCAATTTAAACAAAAACGTTATCCCCACAAAAAGAATTCAGTTTGTCCCATTAGTACCTGTTTCCAAAAAAACATACTTATTATTATTATATTTTGAATTTCATCAATAAGATTTTGTGGAAGATTGCTTTCTTTCCTGTCATATGAGTATTTTATGACATGTACTTCTATACCATATGTAAGTACTTGGAGGAACATGAGAAGAGTTTCCCAAGTAGAATGGGTGAATACAAACAATTTGTTACACTGGCCATGAAGCAGTTGCTGTGGAGCATTTATTTATTTATCCACTTATTTATTTGTTTGTTTGTTTGTTTGTTTATTGTGCTTTGAACATCTTTATTTAATTAATTAATTTAGAATATTTTTCCATGGTTACATGATTCACATTCTTTCCTCCCCCTTTCCCCACCCCCTCTCATAGCCAATGAGCAATTCCACTGGATTTCACATGTGTCATTGATCAAGACCTATTTCCATATTATTAATATTTGCATTAGGGTAATTGCTTAGAGTCTACATCCCCAGTCATATCTCCATTGACCCATATGATCAAGGAGTTTTTCTTCTGTGCTTCTACTCCCACAGTTTTTCCTCTGAATGTGGATAGCTTCTTTCTCATAAGTTCCTCAGAATTGTTCAGGATCACTGCATTGCCACTAATGGAGAAGTCCATTACATTCTGTTGTACCACAGTGTATCAGTCTCTGTGTACAATGTTCTCCTGGTTCTGCTCTTTTCACTCTGCTTCAATTCCCGGAGGTCGTTCTAGTTCACATGGAATTCTTCCAGTTCATTGTTTCTTTGAGCACAATAGTATTTGATCACCAACAGATACCACAGTTTGTTCAGCCATTCCCTAATCAAAGGGCATCCCCTCATTTTCCAATTTTTGCCTCCACAAAGAGCGTGGCATTAAATGTTTTTGTAGAAGTCTTTCCCCTTATGATCTCTTTGGGGTATAAACCCAGCAGTGGTGTGGCTGAATCAAAGGACAGACAGTCTTTTAAAGCCCTTTGGGCACAGTTCCAAACTGCTTTCCAGAATGGTTGGATCAATTCACAACTCCACCAGCAATGCATTAATGTCCCAATTTTGCCACATCCTCTCCTGTGGAGCATTTAGAGCTTGGTCAGACATCAAAGTTGCTAAGGGCATCCACTGTATCCTGGACCATTTCCAGGCTTCCCAACTTTTGTCTTGCCACTGGATTTTTATGACTGGTGGAGAGAATAAGGTCAGTGACTTTGCACAACTCTGCCTTGCTTAAATCCAATTCATGGGTGAGTCATGACATCACTCCATAATGTTATTAGTCCTTTTTCAACATGAAGGACAAACAAAATTTATATAACATCCTTGATTTTGTTTCCACCTGCAAAGCTTAAAATATTTACTCTCTTGCTCTTTACAGAAAAAGTCTGCCAACCTTTGGTTTAATAAAATGACACCATCCTTTAAAAAAAATAAAAGCTTAAGAAACAAACCAAAGGAATGGAAAGAGCAATGAATTCAGGTACTAGCCTTGACTTTCACTAGCTGGTTGTATGGTTATGGTCAAATCTCTTCTCTGGGACTCAGTTTTATCACTTACAATATGAAGAGTTTAGATCCAGTGAAATATAAACTCCCTGAGGACAGGATGTGTGTGTGTGTGTGTGTGTGTGTGTGTGTGTGTGTGTGTGTTTATAGCTCACAGTTCCTGGCCTTTGCCAAATGTTTTTGAAATTCAAATAGATAAAATTGAAAAAGATCATAAGGTTATAAATTTTAAGGTTTATTTGAATTCTACAAATTTTTATTCTCACATTTTACAAATATATATTTCAGATTTTTTTACTTTGAATTCTAAATTCTCTCCTTCCCTATGACCTCTTCCCCATTCACTGAGAAAGCAATTATGATACTCATTATACGTGTGAAGTAATGCAAAACATTTCCATATTAGCCATGTGGCAAGAAAAAAAGAGGAAAAAAAAGGTGGGGGGGGAAGAGGATGGCATTTTATGTTTTAAGGTACTTTCTAGCCCTATGAGTTTATGTGTAGATCCTGTCTTAAAAGTGCTCATTAGAAGAAGAGCTGAGGTGTTTTGGGGAGGTAGGAAAGACAGATATCTCACATCTCTTGTTCATAGCCTTCACCCAGAAAACATGGAGACATCAATACCTACCAGCACCCAGCATGTTGACATCCATTTCCTTTGCAAGAAAGCAATTTTAAAAACTTAAGAGAAAATAATTTTATTCAATCACAAAAGAAAACAAGAACTTTAAACAAAGCATTTGGTAAATAAACAAATTCTTTGATGTATGTTTCTGAGCATGACCATCTTGTTCATCAGCTATCCCACATCCAGAGATGAATCTGCCGGAGACTGCAAAAGGAAAAAAGTACTCCCAAGACCAGTAGGTACCTCTTGGATACATATATTCCCAACATATGTATTCAAATGCCATTGTTCATCAAGTTTAAACTCACTTTCCCTAGCAATCTTATGCATGTGCAGAAGAGTGTTTTATATGCAAGATTTTAAGTTTGAGCTCAGTTTGGGATTAAGTAAATTTAGGGGAAAGTGCACCTTTTGAATTGGGGAAAATGTTTTTATACTTCTATCCTGGTTATCCTTTTGTAAATATCCTAATTGTTATCAACTGGTTGATTAATCTTGGGCATATATCAACTGCTTAATTGACATCATGGAGAAGTATAAAAAACAGGATTGGAAGCAATAGTATTGGAACCCTCAACCTCTTAGGGAACCCAGAGGAGTGAAGTAGTTAACTATTCTGTGGGAACCTTGTCATCCAGTGAAAGTAGGACTTGGGAGAATGAAAGCAAAGTGGGTAATATTTTGTTTATTTTTGTTGAATCCTTAGTGTTTCAAATTTTACTTTGTTTTCTCACATCTGCAAATATAATAAAGCTGTTGAGAAGCAAAAATTTAAAGATGTATGCTATTGTTTGAATACACTTTGAGAAGAGGTTAATAGTAATGGAGAGAGGGACTGGATAGAAAGGAAAGACCCAAGGAGAAAAGGAGCTGGGTACTGGATTGTTTTTTCTTTCTTTGCACACCAGTGATTAATATAGTGCCTGGTACATAACAGGCACTTAATAAGTGTTAGTTGGCTGACTAACTGACTGATACCAGCACTTAGTAGAGTGCCCTGCACAGAGAGCATTTAATAAATGCTTATTGATGACTGAATGGTCCATAAAAAGGTGAAATGGGAAGGAATAAGACTGAATAGCATCTCAGCCTGCTCACAACAACTCAGCACAAAGCAAACTCCCACTATTACATTTATCCATATTCCTTCCTCCCACCCAGCTTCTTTCCCTCCCATTTCATTCTTTTTCACCTCATCATGCTCCTTCTGAGACATTCGCTCCATCCTTCTTGTCCTCTCACTATAAGCATACTGAAACTCAAAAGAGGCTTGGTGAAATGCATTGCAGATTGTCACAGTTTCTAAACATTCTCTACCCGTCCCCAGTCATTTGCTTTGATAATTGGTCTCATAATCATGTCAATATCAAATAAACAGATGTTCCTAGTTAATCCCTAATTTTGCCATCAAAAATATACAATCTCGGGAAGAAACTGAAGGGGAAAGAATTTTTTTAATTTACTGTGTATCCTTCCCTCAAATTGTAAATGGCTGAACAGTCTCCAAACGCAATATTACAAGTCAAACAAATCTCTATGTTCTCCACAGGAAGTATTGAATAACCAGCTAAAATGAAAGGGAAGAAAAAAAGGGGGAGGAGAAAGATGGAGCCACTTTCCTAAAATCGACTCAGTTGAATAAAACCTCTTTCCAAATATTTCTTACTTCTAGCATTTGTTCTTAAAGAAACTAATGGGTTGGCTAAGTTTGTTT
The DNA here is from genome assembly GCF_027887165.1 of Monodelphis domestica. Classification (NCBI taxonomy): domain Eukaryota; kingdom Metazoa; phylum Chordata; class Mammalia; order Didelphimorphia; family Didelphidae; genus Monodelphis; species Monodelphis domestica. The sequence goes on from NC_077233.1 coordinate 66,547,965, forward strand.
TTTCCCCTAGGGGACTTCCTGAGGCTTCAAAGTGATGTGAAAGACAAAGACCTGTCCCACCACAGCTCAGAGGCTTCATCTCCTGCAGACTACTGTGGCTTGGTGTTCATAAACCGGAGACCAAGAGTCCTTACTAAGTCTGAGATTCCCAGGAGAGACCCAGGAGCATATTAGAGAGATTGGAGGTGATTTTATGCCATGTGAAAGGAGGAAGGGATTCAGCTTGGCTACATTTCCCCTCTGGATTGCTCATAGCTAGTATGGTGTATGATTCCTTGAGAGAATTAATGGAAGAACATGGACAAAAACTGCAGAGGATGAGAAAGATGGCTAGGTGTGTTCTGTATATTGGAGGGAATGCTCATGTCCAAGAATACTAACACTAATAACTAATATTTATATAGTACCTACTGTTTGCCATGTATTGTGATAAGTACTTTACAATTATTATGTCATCTTATCCTTACAACTCTGAGAGGTAGGAGCTATTATTATTCCCATTTTACAGATGAGGACACTAAAGCAAACAGAGGTTAAGTGATTTGCCCAGGTTTATGCTTTATTCTGTTTAATGGATATTATCTTTCCAACACAAATATTGAAACTACAGTAGTATTCTTCTAGTGTTTGTGGCTGGATTTGTACTCAGGTCCCACAGTCTATCACTTTGCAGTCCATGAGACTCTGGAACTCATAAAATATTGAAATGTTATTGAAAACCAGAACCCAAAATTTAACATAATGTATACAATAGTGTCCCTGCTTGTTGGCAATTCATTCCACAAATATTAAGTGCCTACTTTGTAAGGTGCTCTGAATACAAAGATTAAAGATAAAAAATCCTACCCTCAAGAAACTTGGGGAGTGGGGAAAAAGATAATATGGCAGCTAAGTGGCAAAGTGTAGAGTGCTGGACCTGAGTTCAAATTCAGTCTCAGACATTTACAAGCTGTGTGACCTGGGCAAGTGTCTTAACCTATTGATAAGGATCAAATGAGATCTTTGTAAAGCACTTTGCAAACCTCATAGTGTAATATAAATTCTAGCTTCTATTAATTTTATTTTTATTGCTTATATAATTAAGACTTGGTCTAATGGGTTCTGCTATCATAAGACCTGGGGGAATCCGACTCCAAAGACTGTGGAAATCAGTTATTGGGCTTTTTTTTCACTCTATGGCAGAATTGTGAAGTCAAATCATTTCAACAAAAACTTTTCAATTGAGACTGTGGTGTTTTGAGTTCCCTCGATAAAGTCCTATTCATTATACTATATGGGGTAATACTATATGGGTGTATGGGGTGCTCAGGGAGGGGTAATAATATCTCTGGTATGGAGGGCTTGTCGTGCCCTTCTAGGGCAGCTCTCCAGCCACTGACCCTCACCTGACACCCAGCTCTCACTTGTGGCTCCCAGTAGCTGCTAGCATGCAGCAGCGGCCACACCCCGGGCAACAGCTTCGACAGGCCGGTTAAACCTTGTGAGGGTAGCCATCGGGTCGACGTCAACCCCTGGTGAACTAGGGCTTTGCTCACCCAGCATGTGAAGACTGCTTCGGCGGAACAGGCGGAAGAAACCAACAAGAAGGGTCAACGGCTGAGATGGCGATGCAGCAAGGCACTGTGGAGTGCTTAGGGCGTGTTGGAACACAAAAGACAACTCTGCCATCCAGTGCAGCTGAGGAAGTCTCCAGGTGTAACGACTTTTCGTGCCAATGGACCCAGGCTTCCAACGCCGAGAGAGTGGGACTATCTCTGTGCATCGACTTTTCCACTTAAATCTTCATGCACAGGTGTCTTTGTGCACAAAAACACACAAAGACAATCGTCATCCTCGGTTCGAGAGACAACCAACATTATACTATAGGATCGCAGGCCCTTGAAGGTAGTGCCAGTAAAATGGGTTCTGGCAGATTCTACCAAACTGTAAAAACTTGAGAACATCTGGCCATGGACTGCATGTCTTAGTACTTGTTTGAAAGCTGTTGAATAAATGAACCTCAGTCCCTGACTAGGGACCTGGAGTGAGGGAGAAGGTTTTAGATAGTTTTAGAAATATAGAGACATTGTATCTGGGATGGGAAGCTGTGTAACAAGTTCCTGAGATACTGAACTGTGGAGCCTATTGTCTGTGTAATTTTATAAAGCCTTACTTTCTGTCAGAGTTGATACAAAGATTGGCAGAAGAGCAGCAAGGGTTAGGCAACTGGGCTTAAATGACGTGCCCAGTGACACATTGAGGGAGTGCTTGGGCTGGATTTGAACTTGGGTATTCCTGGCTTCAAGGCTGGCCCTCTATGCATAACAACAAGCTATTTCTTTCTTATCCAGTAATTGAGTGGTCTCCATACTTGCTTCCCACTGCCATTGAAACATCCAATAAACCCTGTTCACTAACCTTACAAAGTTGAAGTAATGATGAAAAGGAATTGAGCTGAAAGCTGCTGGATCTTTGGTACTTTAGGGCAATAGGGAAAAATAACCCCATTTTAGGACTAGCTCCTCTTGAAAGGATAACCTGTGAATTAGTCTCCCTCCCCACCACTCCCAGATCTTAGCATCCTCCAAGTAACCTATTCACCATCTTTTTTGGATACATAGTAGAGGGGCCAAACCCTTGGGTCACTTAGTCTTTTGAGAGGGAAGAAAAATGCTTTTGACTGTTTTGACCAGCATCCCTAAGCGAGTGACTGTGACCAGTTAATGTTTGCTAAATTAAACAGAATCCATTGATGTTGGGAGGAAGTTTTTCTTATCTATTCTCATGGGTGGTATTGGGGTATATGGGGTATACAGGGAGGACTCACATCTCTGGTATGAGGATTTGCCAAGCCCTTTTTAAGGCTGTACATCTACCTTTGATGTCTGTCTATAACCCAACTCTCATATGTGGTTCCAAAATGCTGTGGCATGCACAGCAGTCACAGTCCAGTAAAACCATTTCAACAGATGGCTAACCCAGGTTGAGGGTAACTGACTGAAAGGTCTAAAACATATTGGAAAGTTGGGGGGGGGGCATTTCTACTCCAAGCATGTGAAGACTTCCCCCAGTAGAATGGGTCTTTGAGAACAATTTATTCAGATACTGAAGATTTCATGGCCACCTACTACATTCTACACCATTGCCAGCCATCCTGCCTTTTGTCTTGCTACTGAACTTTGATGATCCCAGAAAAGAGATTAAGGCTGACTATTTTGTACAACTCTACCTCACTTAAATCCAAATTTATGAGCAAGTTAAGATTCATCTAGTGACATATTTGGTCCTCTGAAAAAGAAAGATGGACAACAATAACAACATCTACCCTATTTACCTTGTTCTGATACCTTGTTGTCTGCCAATGGTATCCCCCCACCCTAGGACTGGTTGGCAGAACTGAGGCAGTGATAGGAAACCTGGAGCCATAAGCACTGGAGAATGACTGTGAAGTACAAAGTCTTTCATTGATATAATGGTTTATTTTGGAGTTTCTTCTCCCATCTTAGAAGGGGAAGGGAAGAAAGAGAACAAGTGGTCATTAAACACCTGCTGTGTATCAGGTCTTATGTTAAGTGCTTTACAAATATTATTTAATTTGATCTTGTCTGATGAATGTGTTGTGTCTAATATGAGCATTGTAACTAGAGGAGCATTCTGAAATTCTCCCTCTGCTAGGTAGGAGATGGAACAATTGCATAAACTTACTCTACTCTGGAGTTGTTCTTGTCTTTTTCCTTTCCTTTCTTTCCCTTCTATCTCTCTTTATTAATAGACATCTAGATATAGAAATTGATTTGATAAACTAAGGAATTATTAAAAACATAAAAAAATCACCAGCAGGTAGCCAATCTTCTGGGGCTGCACTTCTTAGGGAACTCTCAGATAGACTGGTCAGGACAGGGGGCAGGTGGGGAAAAAGGTTTCAGTCCCTTGGCTCATCCTTGAAATCCCTTTGATTTGGTAGGACCTGCCAGAAAGCACATTGGTACAACTAAGATAATAACCATTATATATTAACACAATTAACATTAAAAACAAATTTCCCCATAATAACAGTATATCTCTCAGATGGTGATTATGAGGCAAAATTAGATATCGTATATAAAATACTTTGCATACTTTAAAGTTTAACATAAGCATCATCTATCCTTTTAAGTGTTATCTCAGGCTCATTTTTAATTTTTTATCTTCCCTGGCTCATTTTATTAACCTTCTAAATTCTTTCAGAGCATGAATTTTTTTAGCTTTTTAAAAAATTTTATTTCCTTCCTCAATTTTATGTAAAAGTAACTTTAACCTTCTTTTTGAAAAAAATTGAACCAAATTCTCCCCTTCCCTTTCTTTCTTGTTCTTTCTCCAGTACTGTCCCCAAGACAGTAAGCAATATGATAGAGATTTTACATGTGTAATAATATAAAACATTTTCCATATTACTCATTTTATGGAAGAGAACAAAAAAGATGAAGAAGGAAATTGAAATATAGTATGGTTTAGTCTATATTTAGATGCCATCAGTTCTTTCTTTGGAGGCAGATGGCCTTTTTCATAATGAGTTCTTCGGGACTGTTTTTGATCATTGTATTAATAAATAGCTAGATCATTCACAATTGTTCATCTTACAGTACTGCTGTCACTGTATAAAGTGTTCATGCTGGTTCTGCTCCTTTCACTGTGTTTAGGACTTTCCATGTTTTTCCAGAATCATCCTGTTCATCATTTCTTATAGCACAATAGTATTGCATTACAATCATATGCTACAACTTATTTCCCAAATGATGAACATTCCTTCAATTTCCAATCCTTTGCTACCACAAAAAGAGTTGCTATAAATATTTTTGTACAAATAGACCCTTTCCCTTTACAAACTTTTTCTTTGGGATACAGACCTAGTAATGGCATTGCTAGACAAAGGAATATGCACAATTTTAAAGTCCTTTCAGCATTGTTCCAAATTGCTCTCCAGAATAGTTAGATCAGTTCACAATTCTACATTAGTACATCAGTACATTAGTGTTTGGATTTTCTCACACCCCCTCCAACATTTATCATTAACATTTTTTGTCATATTAGTAATTCTGATAGGTATAAGGTGGTAGCACATAATTGTTTTAATTTGCATTTCTCTTATCAAGAATGAGTTAATCAAATTAACCAATACTTTATTTATTTTGTTTGTTGGTTTTGTTTTTTTTTCAGAGAACCACTGTGGAAATAAGACTGACAGTTTGTGGGGGAAGGGGCCAACTGGGAGTGGCAGTTGGGTCTTGTGACTAGCACTTCCTTCCTGCCAGGTTGCTTCCTCCTAAACTTATTTATTAATTCAATGTCCTTTTAGTTTCAATATTATTGATTTCTCCTTTGATTTTCAGGATTTCCAATGTAGTCTTTAACTGGAGATTTTTAATTTGTTCTTTTTATAGGGTTCTTTTTTTTTTAGTTGCATGACCAATTCATTTATCTCCTTTTTCTCTATTTTGTTGATATAAGCACTTAGGGCTATACATTTTTCCCTGAGTGCTGCTTTGGCTATATCCCATAACTTTTGATATGTTGTCTCCTCACTAGCATTCTCTTCACTGAAATCAGTAATTGTTTCTATAATTTGTTATTTGACCCACCCATTTTTGAAGAATTAGATTATTTAGTTTCCAATTAATTTTTAATTTGCCTCTCCATGAACCCTTATGATTATAATTTTGGTTACGTTATGATCTGGAAAAGTTATATTTATTATTTCTGATTTTTTGCATTTGGCTGTGATGTTTTTATGCCTTATTACATGGTCAATCTTTGTATATATACCATGTGCTACTGAAAAGAAGTTTTATTTCTTTTTTATCCCTACTCAGTTTTTTCCAGATATTTATTAACTCTATTTTTTCGAAAATTTCAATCACTTCCCTTACTTCTTTCTTATTTATTTTTTGGTTAGATTTATTTAGTTGATAGGGGAAGAGGTCTCCCACTAGTATAGTTTTACTATCTATTTTTCCTTAAGCTCTTTAAGTTTTTTCTTTTAAAATCTGGATGCTATACCATTTGGTGTATATATATATATGTTGAGTCCTGATATTTCTTCATTGTCTATACTGCCTTTTATTGAGATGTAATTAACTTCCTTATCCCTTTCAAGCAAATCTATTTTGGCTTTAGCTTTGTCTGAGATCGTGATTGCTACTTCTGCTTTCTTTGTCTCTGTTGAAGCCCAATAGATTCTACTCCAGCCTCTTACTTTTACTCTGTGTGTATCTACTTGCTTCAAGTGTGTTTCTTGTAAACAACATATGGGAGGATTCTGGTTTTTAATCCATTCTGCTATCCACTTCCATTTTATGGGTGAGTTCATCCTATTAACATTCAGTTATGATTAACATCTGTGTATTCCACTCCATTTTGATTTCCTCTTTTAATCTTGACCTTTCTTCTTTCACTCTTTCCCTCCACTCCAGTATTTTGCTTTTGATCACACCACCCCCTCCCTTATATTACTCCCCTTCCCACCACCTCCCTTCTTATTCCCCTCCTACTTCTCTAAAGAGACCTTTAATCACCCTCCCTCATTAAGAGTGATTTAGAGCATTTTTTAAATGCAACTATAGATAGCTTTGATTTCTTTCTCTGAAATCTGCCTGCTCATATCCTTTCAGCATTTATCAATTGGGGACTAACTTGTGTTCTTATAAATTTAACTTCATTTTCTACATATTCAAGAAATGAGGCCTTTATCAAAGATACTTGTTATAAAATTCACACCCACCCATCTTTTTGCTTTAAAAAAAAAATCGTGGTTCCATTGGCTTTGTTTGTGTAAAACCTTTTTAATGTAATATAGTAAAAATTATCCATCTTACATGATATAATGCTCTCTATCTCATTTGGTCATAGATTCTTCCCCTTTCCATAGACTTGACAGTAAACTATTATATGCTTCCCTAATTTACTTATGGTAGCACCCTGTATGTCTAAATAATTTCCTGCTTTGAGCTTATCTTGGGATATGGTGTGAAATGTTGGTCTATACCCAGTTTCTGCTATACTATTTTCCAATTTTCCCAGTAGTTTTTGGCAAATAGTGATTTCTTACCTCCAAAGCTTGGATCTTTGGGTTCATCAAACCCAATATAAATTACCATGGTCATTTCCACAGGCATATGGTCTATGTAATTAATGTATTCAAATGATCCAGCACTCTATTTCTTAGCCAGTACCAGATTGTTTTAATGGTTATTGATTTGTAATACAGTTTGAGATCTGGTAATGTTGGGCCACTTTCCTTCCCATTATTTTCATTCTAATCCCTTGATATTCTTAATTTTTTGTTCTTCCAAGAAAATTGTTGCTATTTCCCCCCAAATTTTGGGCAATTTGATGGGTATCACACTGAATAAGTAGATTGATTTATTATTTTTATATTTGCTTGGCCAACCCATGAGCAATTAATATTTTCCAAATTGTTTAGATTTGACATTATTTGTATGAAAAGTGTTTTGTAATAGTTTTTATGTAATTCCTGGGTTTGCCTCATAGGTAGGTAGACACACAAGTATTTATTTACACAGAATTTAAATTGAACTTCTTTTTCTATTTATTGCTTCTGGGCTTTGTTGGTAATATAAAAATGCTGATGATTTAATTGGGTTTATTTTATATCCTGCAACTTTGCCATAATTGCTAATTATTTCAACTAGTTTTTTTTTAACTGGTTTTCTAGGATTTTCTAAGTATACCAGTATATCATCTGCAAGGAGTGGTAGTTTTGCTTCTTCATTGCCAATTCTAATTTCAATTCCTTTTTCTTTTCTTATCGCTAAAGATTTCTAATTTCTAATACAATATTGAATAATACTGATGATAATAGGCATTCTTGCTTTACCCCTGATCTTATAGGGAAGGCTTCTAGCTTATCCCTATTACCAATAATGCTTTCTGATGGTTTTATTTTTTTTTAAAAACCCTTACCTTCCACCTTGGAATCAATACTGTGTATTGGTTCCAAGGCAGAAGATAGGTAAGGGCTAAGCAACGGGGGCTAAGTGACTTGCCCAGGGTCATAGAGCTGGGAAATGTCTGAGGCCAGATTTGAACCTAGGACCTCTCATCTCTAGGCCTGGTTCTCAATCTACTGAGCTACCCAGGTGCCCCCTTGCTGATGATTTTAGATAGATTCTATTTATCATTTTAAGGAAAGCTCCATTAGTTTCTCTGCTATCTAGTTTTTTTTAAAAATAGGAATGGATATTGCATTTTGTCAGACTTTTTCTGCATCTATTGAGGTAATCATATGATTTCTCTTGGTTTTGTTATTGATATAGTAAATTATGCTAGTGGTTTTCCTAATACTGAACCAAACATGCATTCTTGATATAAATCCTACCTAGTCATAGTATATAATCCTTGTGATATATTGCTATAATCTCTTTGCCAGTGTATTATTACAATTTTTGCATCAATATTCATTAGGAAAATTAATTGATCTATAGTCTGTCTCACTTTATTCAATGAAGTTTAGATAGACATGCTCTTGAGAAAAGTCACTATTTTGCCATTTATTCCTTTACATTTATTTATAGACTATTATATAGATGATTGAACAAGCTTGCTGAAAGTATCTTTGCTAAAATTTTAGTAGCAGACAGGGCAACAAAAATAATCTATAACATCATATCTACATTATTTCCTCCTCTTCCCACATGATTTTGGTTTCTTAGTGTGGTCTTTATAATTTGAAAGCTTTTTGTCCCAAGTAGCTTTGAGATGATGAGAATTCCATGGCAACATCTAGTAAAATGTTCTTAAGTTTTATGAAGCACTATTATTATTATAAAGCTCATAGATTCAAGTCTGGAATCTGGAATTGACCTTAGAAGTCCACTTCTTACAGATGAGGAAAGGGAGAGCAAGGAAGGTTTAAGAAATTTGTTTATGGTCACATGGCTGACTCTAGTGCCAGAGATGAGATTCAAAGCTCTCCCTTCTTAACTACAAGTCCAGCAGTCAATTCACTACACCCAAATTTACCAGACAGCTATGGTCCAAGAAGAAGATCTCAGAACATTGAGTAGGACTTCTCTGGAGGATTAGTGGGAAATGTAGGCAAAGTAGAATAAGGGTAGGGATTTGAATCTATTGAAGAAATCTCAACACTGATGGAATGTGATTCACTGTGAATGATGCCATGCCAGTTTTTTGAAAGGAGCACTGCTTTGGAGCCAGAGGTCTTGAGTTCAAATCTCAGCTCTGCTATCTACTACTTGTGTTATCTTAGACAGATCACCCCCCCTTCTCTTCATCTGTAAAATTAAAGTGCAAGACTATATTGATTAAATGCCAATGTCTCTACTCATCTGTGCCTGACTGCCCCCTACTGATCTGAGCTAAAACTGCTCCCCCTTCCTTTTTCTGACTTCAGTGTTCTGGTTTCAGGTTGCTCCCCAAATGCATTTCATTCTAAATCTGTTTGCAGAGTTATTAAAGCAGTTACACTTTAGCATCAATTATTATTTTATCTCTCTATTCTCTATCCACTTGATTATATTGTTAAGGTGATGATATAAGACTAGAACCTTATATATCTATATACCTATATCTATATCTATATCTATATAAAGCTAGAAGGAACCTCACAGATCAATTTCAAATGTCTCATCAAACAGGCCCAAGGAGAGGAAATAATTTGTGCATGGTAATGCAGATAATACAAGAAGAGTTAGGATTAGAGTTTAGGTCCTCTGACTCTAAATCCAGTGTCCTTCTCACTATAGCATCCTGCTTTTCTTATTATGTGAGTTCATGGCATTTAGAGCTGGAATGGGCAGGAAAAATCATCTAGTCCAAATCCCTTAATTCATTTCACAAATAAGGGAAGTATGCACCAAAGAGAGGATGTGATTTGCCCAAAATTACAAAGTAGAAAACAAAGTAGAGATTTGAAATCATTCATGGCACCATCTCCTAGAGCAGAGGTTCTTAACTTGGGGTCTACAGATAGATTTCAGGGTATATGTGATTTTGGAGGAAAAAAATAGATAGATTTCCATATGATTGATTTCCTACTTGTAATATTGCATATTTTATTTTATTTTTTGGTATAAAAAACTTATTCAATGAAGAGGTCCACAACACATAAAAAAATCAAGAACCTCTGACTTAGAGGAATAACAGTATAGATATCCTAGTAATAGTGAAGCAAAGGTAATTTCCTAATATCCTTTGCCCTCAAATAGGATGTCCACCATCATGTTGGGCAGTATCTAAGATGTCACTATTTGAGATATATTTCTTTAAAAATACAGATATGCATAGGAGACAGAATTATGTTGAAGGTCCACTGGCCATTAACATCTTATTGGGGATGAATTGATCAGTTTTCCTTTTCTCTAGTTTCCTGAGAGAAAGCCTGGGAAGTATAAATCTCATGAGTCACAACAACTGTTAGGCTCAATTTCTCTATCAGTAAAATGAGACTAATCCTTTTTCTGCCTAATTTACAAGATTGCTATAAATATCAACTGAGCTGCATAAAGAAGCATTGGGGAACTGTAGAACAACAGATTTTCTTCCAGAGAGATTATTTTCTGGTCATTTCCTCAGATCTCCTATATGACATCTTTGACAAGAAATAATCCAATGATCCAGGCTACTTGATGATATTTGCTTGTGGGAACTTATTACTTCCAGAGACAATCCATTCTACTCATTGTTATTATTGAAGGAAGAAGAGAGAAAATGTCAGAAAAGAGAGAGACAGAGCATGAGACAGCGGAAAGAGCTAATATGGACTAATATGGACTCAGATCACATTGGTTCAAGTCCTGACTACCTAAGTGACCTTGGGTTAGTCACTTAAACTCTCTGTGCCTTGATTTTTTTCATTTGCAAAATGAGAGCATTGTACTACTAGGCCTCTGAGATATTGTTCAGTTTTCAATCCATGACCCTGTGAACCTGAGGGAGATAAAGAAGAGGGAGAAAGACTACTTTCAGTTTGGTGTGACACTTTGCTGTGAAATGTAAAGGATGTTCAAAAAATATTTACTAATTAAAGCTAGCGGTAGTGAGTTCCCACTCACTAGAGATTCTCAAACAGAGATTCTTTTATTCTGATATCATAGTGGGGAATTCCATTGGTGGGAGCGGTATGGGTTAGAGTAATATGGCCTCTGAGATCTTTTTAAACTCTGAGGATGGGAGCGACATGGACAGAGACAGAAAGACAGAAAGGAAGAGAGAAAAGAAAATTCAGAGATAGAGGCAGAGAAAGAAAGAAACAGACAGAGGCAGAAGTAAAGAGGAACAGAGAAATATGCAACAGAAGAACAACTCATCAAGAAGAGGAGGAATAGAA